>NC_046154.1:169002025-169011710 GCF_011064425.1 Rattus rattus | reverse complement strand
TTAATTTTATACCCAGCCACTTTGCTGAAGGTGTTTATCAGCTTTAGTAGTTCTCTGGTGGAACTTTTGGGATCACTTAAATATACTATCATATCATCTGCAAATAGTGATATTTTGACTTCTTCTTTTCTGATCTGTATCCCCTTGACCTCCTTTTGTTGTCTGATTGCTCTGGCTAGAACTTCAAGAACTATATTGAGTAAGTAGGGAGAGAGTGGGCAGCCTTGTCTAGTCCCTGATTTTAGTGGGATTGCTTCAAGTTTCTCTCCATTTAGTTTAATGTTAGTTACTGGTTTGCTGTATATGGATTTTACTATGTTAAGGTATGGGCCTTGAATTCCTATTCTTTCCAGGACTTTTATCATGAAAGGGTGTTGAATTTTGTCAAATGCTTTCTCAGCATCTAATGAAATGATCATGTGGTTTTTATCTTTCCATTTGTTTATATAGTGAATTAAGTTGATGGTTTTCCGTATATTAAACCATCCCTGCATGTGTGGGGTGAACCCTACGTGATCATGATGGATGATTGTTTTGATGTGCTCTTGGATTCGGTTTACCAGAATTTTATTGAGTATTTTTACGTTGAAATTCATAAGGGAAATTGGTCTGAAGTTCTCTTTATTTGTTGGGTCTTTGAGTGGTTTAGGTATAAGAGTAATTGTGCCTTCATAGAAGGAATTCGGTAGTGCTCCATCTGTTTCAATTTTGTGGAATAGTTTGGATAGTATTGGTATGAGGTCTTCTAAGAACATCTGATAGAGTTCTACAAACAACCGATCTGTACCTGTGCTCTTTTTGGTCGGGAGACCGTTAATGACGGCTTCTATTTCTATAGGAGTTGTGGGATTCTTTCAATGGTTTATCCGATCCTGATTTAACTTCGGTACCTGGTATCTGTCTAGGAAGTTGTCCATTTCCTGCAGATTTTCATGTTTTGTTGAATATAGGCTTTTGTAGTAGGATCTGATGATTTGTTGAATTTGCTATGATTCTGTAGTATGTCCCTTTTCATTTCTGATTTTATTAATTTGGACACACTCTCTTGTCCTCTCGTTAGTCTGGCAAAGGGTTTATCTATCTTGTTGATTTTCTCAAAGAACCAACTTTTGGTTCTGTTGATTCTTTCTATGGTCCTTTTTGTTTCTACTTGGTTGGTTTCAGCTCTGAATTTGATTATTTCCTGCCTTCTACTCCTCCTGGGTGTATTTGCTTCTCTTTGTTCTAGAGCTTTTAGGTGTGCTATCAAGCTGCTGATGTATGCTCTCTCCTGTTTCTTTCTGCAGGCACTCAGAGCTATGTGTTTTCCTCTTAGCACAGCTTTCATTGTGTCCCATAAGTTTGGGTATGTTGTACTTTCATTTTCATTAAATTCTAAGAAGTCTTTAATTTCTTTCTTTATTTCTTCCTTAACCAGGTTATCATATGTGGGCATTCTTCCCTTATTGTTATTGAAGACTAGCTTTAGCCCGTGGTGGTCTGACAGGACGCATGGAATTATTTCTATCTTTCTGTATCTATTGAGTACTGTTTTATGACCGATTATATGGTCAATTTTGGAGAAAGTACCATGAGGTGGTGAGAAGAAGGTATATCTTTTTGTTTTATGATAGAATGTTCTATAAATATCTGTTAAGTCCATTTGGTTCATGACTTCTCTTAGTCTGTCTAAATTCTCTGTTTAATTTCTGTTTCCATGATCTGTCCATTGATGAGAGTAGGGTGTTGAAATCTCCTACTACTATTGTGTGAGATGCAATGTGTGCTTTGAGCTTTAGTAAGGTTTCTTTTATGTATGTAGGTGCCCTTGTATTTGGAGCATAGATATTCAGGATTGAGCGTTCATCTTGGTGGATCTTTCCTTTGATGAATATGAAGTGTCCTTCCTTATCTTTTTTGGCGAATTTTGGTTGAAAATCAATTTTATTTGATATTAGAATGGCTACTCCAGCTTCCTTCTTCAGACCATTTGCTTGGAAAGTGGTTTTCCAACCTTTCAGTCTGAGGTAGTGTCTGTCTTTGTTCTGAGATGTGTTTCCTGTAGGCAGCAGAATGCAGGGTCCTCATTGCGTATCCAGTTTGTTACTCTATGCCTTTTTATTGGAGAACGTAGTCCATTGATGTTGAGACATATTAAGGAATAGTGATTGTTGCTTCCTGTTATATTCGTATTTGGATGTGAGATTTTGTTTGTGTGCTTTTCTTCTCTTTGTTTTGTTGCCAAGACGATTAGTTTCTTGCTTTTTCTAGGGTGTGCCTTGCCTCCATAGTTGGGCTTTACCATTTATTATCCTTTGTAGGGCTGGATTTGTAGAAAGATATTGTGTAAATTTGGTTTTGTCATGGAATATCTTGGTTTCTCCATCTATGTTAATTGAGAGTTTTTCTGGACACAGACAGTAACCTGGGCTGGCATTTGTGTTCTCTTAGGGTCTGTATGACATCTGTCCAGGATCTTCTGGCTTTCATAGTCTGGTGAGAAGTGTGTTGTAATTCTGATAGGTCTGCCTTTATATGTTACTTGACCTTTTTCCCTTACTGCTTTTAATATTCTTGCTCTGTTTTGTGCATTTGGTGTTTTGACTCTTATGTGATGGGAGGAGTTTCTTTTCTGGTCCAATCTGTATGGAGTTCTGTAAGCTTCTTGTATGTTTATGGGCATCTCTTTCTTTAGGTTAGGGAAGTTTTCTTCTATGATTTTGTTGAAGATATTTACTGGTTCTTTGAGCTGGGAGTCTTTACTCTCTTCTCTACCTATGATCCTTAGGTTCGATCTTCTCATTGAGTCCTGGATTTCCTATATGTTTTGGACCAGTAGCATTTTCTGTTTTATATTATCTTTTGACAGTTGTGTCGATGATTTATATGGAATCTTCTGCTCCTGAGATTCTCTCTTCTATCTCTTGTATTCTGTTGATTATGCTTGTATCTATGGCTCCTTGTCTCTTCCTTTGGTTTTCTATGTCCAGGGTCTCCCTTTGTGCTTTCTTTATTGCTTCTCTTTCCATTTTTAATTTCTTCACCTGTTTGATTGTGTTTTCCTGGAATTCTTTCAGGGATTTTTGTGATTTCTCTCTATAGGCTTCTACTTGTTTATTTATGTTTTCCTGTGTCTCTCTAAGGGAATTCTTTATGTCTTTCTTGAAGTCCTCCAGCATCATGATCAAATGTGATTTAAAATCAAGATCTTGCTTTTCTGGTGTGTTTGGATATTCAGCGTTTGCTTTGGTGGGAGAATTGGGCTCTGATGATGCCATTTAGTCTTGGTTTCTGTTGCTTGGGTTTCTGTGCTTGCCTCTCGCCATCAGGTTGTCTCTGGTGTTACCTTGTTCTGCTATTTCTGACAGTGGCTAGACTGTCCTATAGGCCTGTGTGTCAGGAGTGCTGTAGACCTGTTTTCCTGTTTTCTTTCAGCCAGTTATAGGAACAGAGTTTTCTGCTTTCAGGTGTGTAGTCTTTCCTGTCTACTGGTCTTCCGCTGTTCCTGTGGGCCCGTGTCCTCTGTTCATCCAGCAGGTCACTTGGAGCAGAAAAGTTCTCCTTACCTGTGATCCCAGGACTGAAGTTGCTCCTGAAAGTCTTCTTTTGAGCTCTCCTTGAGTGCAGCAACCAGAAGGGCCTGCCCCGCCTTTTCCCAGGGCCCCGGTGCACTGGGTTCCCTGATGGCGTTAGGTATTTTCCTCCTGAGTCAGAAATGTGGGAAGAGTGTAGTTTCTTCTGGCTTCCCAGGCGTGCTTGCCTCTCTGAAGGTTTAGCTCTCCCTCCCACAGGATTTGGGTGTAGGGAGCTGTTGACCAGGTCTCTTCAGGTCCTGGTGGTGTCTGGACCACAGGGGACCTGCCGCTTGAGAGCCCCTATCTTCTTGTTTCCAGAGGCCCTATACAGTTTCCTCTTGGGCCAGGGATGTGGGCAGGGGTGGTAGTATTGGTGGTCTCTTCCACTCTGCATTCTAAGGAGTGCCCACCTTTCTGGGTGGTGAGCTCTCTCTCCCATGGGGTTTGGGAGCAGGGAGCTGTGTCCTGGGATCTGTGAGGTTCCGGCTCCAGCTAAAAACTAGAAGTGTCCAGTCCCAGAGGAATTTTGCCTCTGTGTGTCCTGAGTCCATCAGGCAGGTCGCTTGTAGCAGAAAAGTTGGTCTTACCTCTGGTCCGGCGGCTGAAGTTGCTCCTGGGGAGCTGCTTTTGACCTCTCTGTGAGGGTGGCAACCAGGAGGGCCTGTGTTGCCTTTTCCCAGCTCCCCCCAACCCCCCATGCACCAGGCTCCCAGATGGCATTAGGTGTTTTCCTCTGGAGTCAGAAATGTGGGCAGAATGTAGTCTGTTCTGGCTTCCCAGGCATGTGTGCCTCATTTTTTAATAGATCAATTATTTGGGTTGTTGGTGTTTAACAATCTTGCGTTCTTTATAAATTTTGCATACTAGCCCTCTGTCAGACGTAGGGGTGGTGAAGATCTTTTCCCGATATGAAGGCTGCCAATTTGCCCTTCTGACAATGTCCTTTGTTTCCTTTGTCTTACGGAAGCTTTGCAGTTTCATGAAGTCACATTTATCAATTGTTGATCTTAGAGACTGAGTCTTTGGTGTTCTGTTCAAGAACTTGTCTCCCATACCAATGGATAAAAGGCTATTTCTGACTTTCTCTTCTGTGAGATTTAGTGTATCTGGTTTTATGTTAAGGTACTTGATCCACTTGAGTTTTGTGAGAGATGATAAATATGAATCTGTTTTCATTCTTCTACATGTAGATATCAAGTTAAATTAACACCATTTGTTGGAGATGCTTTCTTTTTCCCATTGTATGGCTTCAACTTCTTTATCAAAAATCAAATGCCCAAGGGTATGTGGGTTCATTTCTGGGTCTCTGATTAGGTTCCATTAATCAAGCTGATTGTTTGTGTACCAGTACCCATGCAGTTTTTTTTTTTTTTTATCATTATTGCTCTGAGGTACAGCTTGAGGTCCGGGAGGCTGATTCCTCCTGAAATTCTTTTATTGTTAAGGATTGTTTTGGTTATCCTGGGTTTTTTATTTTTCTATATGAAGTTGAGAATTGCTTTTTCAAGACCTTGATTCATTTTTTAATCTCATGGTGTTTTCGCATGTTTGTAAGTTTCTGTACTTGCTGTTGGTGGTGGTAGCCAGTTTTACTTCATCGTGATCTGTAAGAGTTATTTTTAATATAAATGTGTGCTGTAAATTAACATGGCAGCTGTTTTTCTTTATTCTAGCTAGTTCCCCAATAATGACAGACTATGATTTATTTTCAAGCTTCACCTCATGCATGGTATGTATTCACTTATAAGTGGATATTAACCAGAAAATACAGGTACTATGTTACATTCCACAGACACAAAGAAACTAAACAAGAAAGAAGGCCCAAACAATCAAGTTTGAGTCTTGCTCAAATAGGGAATAAAATAGTCATAAGAGGCAAATGAAGGGTGGAAATTGAGAGGAAGGATTTGGGGAGGGGAATGGGGGATTCAGGATCAGCTATGGGGAATGAAAGGAGAGATAGCTAGATGGCCATGAAAATGAATGAAAATCTTCAACTGACAAGGGTGAGGAGGCGAGGGGGTATCTACAGAATGAGACAGAGACCTGGAATAAGGGAGGCAGCCAAAAATCCATGAGGGTAAGAGCTGTGACATTGGGGATATGGAACCCAAAGAGTCCACCTACAATAGCCAGACAGGAACCCTGGTAGAATACTAGAAACACCAACCCACCCACATAATTTTCAGCCTCAAATTTATTCTTTCTACAAGTAACATAGACACAGGGAAAGGAGCACAGATGAGGGAATGGCCAACCAATGACTGGTCCAACTTGAGACCTATCACATGGGCAATCATCAGTCCCTAACACTATTAATGATACTCTGTTACGCTTTCAGATGGGAGCATATCGTCCTCTGAGAAGCTTAACCCAAAAGTGGACATATACAGGCACCCACAGCCAAACAATGTATGGAATTTGGTGACTCTTATGGAAAAGTAGGAGAAAGGATTGTGGACCAGGAAGGGAAAAGGAACTCCACAGGAAGACCAAGAGAGTCAACTAACACAGACTCTTGGTGTTCTTAGAGTCTAAGCCACCCACCAAAAAACATAGAAAGGATGGATGTAGGTCCTCCCCCCTCATATGTAGCAGATGTACAGCTTGACCTTCATGTGGATCCTGAACAACTGAAATAGATGCTATCTGAAAAGCTCTTTCCTGTATGTGAGATATGTTCTACTAGCTGGGCAACCTTGCCTGGCCTCAGTCAGAAAGAAAGAACCTATCCTTGGAGAGACTTATAGTGCTAAGGTTTGGGAGAAACCCAGGAGGAACCACACCCACTCAGAGAAGAGGAGGGGGATGGGGAAAGGGTTATGGGAGGGGCTTACCAGCAGGGGCCAATGAGAAAGATGTAAAGTGAATAAGAAAAAAAACCTTAAATTTTTTAGTAAAGGGATGTGCCAAGAAAACAGACTATACTGAAATAATTAAACAGCCCTTTGGTGAACGCAGAACTACAAACTATAGAACAAATACATATAAAGAGTGAAAATGTAAATTTATATTAACGACTGTACAGCTCTTTAACACATTTAATAAAACCAAAGTAACAAAATTAAATATTTAAATTCACAAAAAGAAAGTTAGCAAGATCAAAGAAAATAAAACAATGTTTTGCCATGAAGATTTGTATGCAGATATCATTCATAGATATAGTATGGACATTCATTTTAGTGGTATTTTATCTTTGAATATATTAGAATGAAATAAAACAACAATGGAGACATGTAACAATTTGCCACATCATCATAAGATATTTTAAAAATAATAATGAAACTCAAGCTGAGTTTACAATAAACCTCTTGGCATACTTAAGGAGAAATTAGGATTAAAATTGTTAGAATATAATTAAAAGATGTAATATCTTCAGACATTGAAATACTCAAATTATTATGAAAAATGTTGTCTGTAATATCGTGAAAATGAGTTTCCAAATTTGCAAATTTATCGTTTAGATAAAAATATTGAAAAACAGAATATAAATATGAACTAATTAGACAATCATCAGTGAAACTGAACACCAAAATTTATTAGGACAACTATGGCAATATAGTTTTTATTAAATTCAGTGTAATTTAATTTGATAGTAATACATTTATAATTTATAATTTATAATTAACTACCCATTTATGACACTATGGTTACATAGCAAACACAATGAAAATATATATTGATATTAGCATTTATATTAAAAAGGTAAAAAAGTAATAAAATTTAAAATCCAAAACTTGGAGATGGATTTATTGAACTCCTCCATAAATTCATAATATACTTTTTGATTGATTTTATAGTTTGAAGACAACTGAAAGTCAATGCCAGAGTAATTTTCTCAGCAATATCTTTTTCAAAGCATTTTTAACCTCTGTATTTCTTAAGCTATATATCAGAGGATTCAACATTGGGATGATAAGCGTGTAGAACACAGCTACAATCTTGCTTTTCTCTGGTGAGGAGATAGACCCAGGCTGGGCATACATAAAGAACACAGTTCCATAGAATAAACTCACCACTGCTATATGAGACCCACAGGTAGAGAAGGTCTTACTTCTGCCATGGGATGAAGGGATCTTCAGGACAGTGGAAAGGATGTAGGCATAGGAAACCAGAATGATGGTTATGGTGGAAATGATGATGAGAGCAGAGAGACTAAACAGCACAATCTCATTCACAAAGGTGTCAACACATGAGATCTTGATGAGAGCTGGGACATCACAGAAAAAGTGGTCCAGTCTGTTTTCTCCACAGAAACGCAAGCTGAAGGTGAATCCTGTTTGCACCATGGAGTTGATGCATCCACAGATATAGGAGCCAGCCACCAAACGAATACAAGCTGGCTGAGACATATGGACAGGGTAGAGGAAAGGTGAGCAAATGGCTGAGAAGCGGTCATATGCCATCACAGCCAAAAAGAAACCCTCTGTTCCAACAAAAAGAGCAAAGAAAAAGAACTGTGTTGCGCATTCATTATATGAAATTTTCTTTTCCTTTGATAAAAATATCGCTAGAGTTTTGGGTGCAATGACTGTGGAATAGCAGAGATCTAAAAAGGATAAATTTTGGAGAAAGAAATACATTGGTGTATGAAGTCTGGAGTCTATTTTAATGACAGTTAACATGCTGATGTTTCCCAATACAATGACCAGATAGATAAGCAAGAACAGTAAAAACAAGGGAACCCTTGCTTCTGAAGATGTCCAGAATCCCAGCAGGATAAAGTCTGTCAGCTCAGTATCATTGCTGCTCTGCTGCAGTTTCATAACTGAGACCTATATGACAAAATAGATCACAGAGCAGTGTGGTCAACTTGTGGTTCCTGTTGAGGATAGGACTGCTATTGTAAATTGATGCAGTTTCAGTCATTTACTTGGTTTAGACAGTATACTTACCAAAAATTAATCCATTCATTATCACTACAAAAATCAGCCCCAATAGAAAGTGAGAAATGTGAGTAGGAGATGCCTAAGAAAGTTTGAAATGCTTTCCAAAGTTTCAGTACATTAAAGTTCATATCTGTCCAATGAGTGCTTTTAATATATGCTGTATGAGGTTGTTAGGAGAATTGTATAAAGCACAGTCTAAAGCAGTAGTATTATTAATTACCAAAACATACTAGAAATTTAATAGTGGTGAATTGCTTAAACACATAAAGATATTTCAAATTTTGAAATGGGATATTGGGTGAATCTTCATCTTCACAACAAAATGAAGTACATTTGGTTTCTTTAAAATATTAAGTAATAACAGAAAAAAATTGAAAATTTGAAAGAGAGCAAGGAAGGAAATCTGCAAAACTTTGGAGGAGGGAAACAGAAGTGGACATGATGTAATTACATTATAATCTCAAAAATAAAAGAAATACAAAAACATGGCCATATGTACAAAAAACCCTTAGGACACAGGGGTTACAGTACCACAGGGTGAAGTACCAGCCTAGAAGAATCTCATCCAAGTGAAAACTCAGCCTTGTAACCCCTGTACTAGCCTTATACCATTAACTTCTGTTTTCTGCATCACTTACTGCTCATCTAGGAATGCCAGTGGCTTCTTTCAGGACAGCCAAGCTCCAGCATTTCTTTTCTCTTATGGTTTTAGACATATAAATTGTTTGTGTAAAAATGTCATGACGGGCATTTATAATTAACTTCCCTATCAAGAATATTTTTCTCTGTAAATATTCACAAAACATGAAACAAAGTTGTCAGAGTACATATTACAAAGACTCTCATGTACTTTTTTAGCAAATATAAACACTAACCAATATCAAAAGTTACACAAATAAAAAAACTAATGACTGTAAAACTTGAAAAGTTAAAACTAAGTAGAAGACTGAATTCTATAACCCTGGGGGACTTACTGGCAAGTTTGGTTTCAGATCCACAAAAGCAGTTCCTTTTCTTGAGGAACTCAATGAACCTTTGAACTTCTACATTTCTATTTCAAAATTGTACTCAATTAAAAGTAACACTCCTCCATTGTTGAGGGTTGTGACTTGGCACAACCATTCTGGAAATCAGTCTGGAGGTTTCTCAGAAATTGGACATTGAACTGCCTGAGGATCCAGCTATACCTCCTTAAGATATACCCAAAAGATGCCCCAACATATAAAAAGACACGTTGCTCCA
>NC_046154.1:168994526-169001925 GCF_011064425.1 Rattus rattus | reverse complement strand
GACTTAAGCTTTGTACAGGGTGATAAGCATGGATCGATCTGCATTCTTCTACATGTTGACCTCCAGTTGAACCAGCACCATTTGCTGAAAATGCTATCTTTTTTCCATTGGATGGTTTTGGCTCCTTTGTCAAAAATCAAGTGACCATAGGTGTGTGGGTTCATTTCTGGGTCTTCAATTCTATTCCATTGGTCTATCCCCCAAATACTTCTTTATACAAACAATACTTAAGAAGGCCACACCGCCCCAGAGAGATGGCGGTGAGAGGATGAAAGAACTCTTGTGATGCAAGAGCTGAGGGGGTGACCTGTGCCCCAAACTCTGAAAGCTGAGGGGGTGGCCTGTGCCCCCAAACTCTGAGAGCTGAGGGGTGACCTGGGCCCCCACCAAGCTCTCAGAGCTGAGGGGCTGACCTGTGATCCCACCAAGCTCTCAGAGCTGAGGGGGTGGCCTGTGACCCCAAACCCTCAAAGATGAGGGGATTCACCCATGTCCCCAAACTCCTCAGAGCTGAGGTGACCTTTGCTGCTCTCGAACTCTGAGAGCTGAGAGGTGACCTATGTCCCCAAGTCCTCAGAGCTGAGAGTGTGATCTGTGCCCCTCAAACTCTCAGAGCTGAGGGTGTGACCTGTGCCCCTCTCTCAAGCTCTAAGAGCTGAGGGGGTGACCTATGCCCTTCAAACTCTCAGAGCTGAGGGTGTGACCTGTGCCCCTCAAACTCACAGAGCTGAGGGTGTAACCTATATCTCCCAAACCCTCAGAGCTGAGAGTGTGATCTGC
Source organism: Rattus rattus (assembly GCF_011064425.1). Taxonomy (NCBI): domain Eukaryota; kingdom Metazoa; phylum Chordata; class Mammalia; order Rodentia; family Muridae; genus Rattus; species Rattus rattus. The sequence goes on along the minus strand of NC_046154.1, from coordinate 169,001,145 downwards.
ACCCCTCTCTCAAGCTCTAAGAGCTGAGGGTGTGACCTGTGCCCCACAAAACCCACCCCATTCCTGAGAGCCCAAACACCATCATTTTCCACTGAGACATCTTGAAATAAACCTGTCACCAGAGATCCAGCTCCAAGCGGGTTTCTGCCCTTGCTTCTGTGAAAAACAACAAAATGCGATTGTGTTTCATCACCTCCACAGAAAATCCTGTGTGTTAAGCCTCTGCTTGGGTGGCCCTCAGGAAAATATCAGCCGGATACATATGTTCAAATGTCAGGTTGCTCGAATGGGACTCCATTCCATTCTTGCTCCCGTGGACGGACTCCCTAGATGCATCCCTGTTAAAGAGAGGAAACAGACCCTACACAAAAGAAGGCCTTGACAGAGTGGGACAACGCAAAAATAGAATGAGAGGCAAGCAGGATTATCCACTTGGAGAAAGTATCGCCCAGCCACAAACTGCAGAACAAACAGAGACTGGCCCAAACCACTAACAAGTGAGGAGCAGGAAGGCCAGAATGCTGGACAAACAAAGAGAGCTATTTTAATGAGACCAGACACAAAAAACAGTTTTCCTTTGCTCTGCCTGATTTTCCACCACACCAACTCCCTTTATGATTTAAAAAAAGAAAGAAAGAGAGAGAGAGAGAGAGAGAGAGAGAGAGAGAGAGAGAGAGAGAATAGCGCTATAAGCACTTCCGTCTGAGGGAGTTGTTAAATGGGCCAAAGCTTGTAACTAAGGCTAAATGGTAGAACCTGGCATCTCCAGATTTACCTAGAGAAGCCACCAGGCCCACACCTCCACAAGCAGCTCATACAATTGGGCCCAGGAACTTAAAAGCTTAGAAGAGAGAAGGAGCATGTTTAAATCGCTAAGGGCTGGATTAAATGGCCAAGAGTACTGTTTCTGCCAATGGACTCAGGGTTCCATCAAGGACCCAGGGCTCTGAAACCCAGCACCCATTACTCAGGTCCAATGGATCCAGCGTCTCTTTCTGGGCCCCAGCATATTGCATGCACCTTTCCAAGGTGCATAGAACTGCATGCAGTCAGAACACCTGCACACAAAATAACAAAATATTGCCTTAATAGAGCAAAGGGTGGGTGCCGCCAAGCCATGCAGAGGGAAGATGTCCCTTCGACATCAGCTGGCTCTAGGCCTTCTCTGGACACTGGACCTCAGCAGCTAGTGACTCCAAGTGGGCTTCTCTGGCTCTCAGCACCTCAGTTCCTTCTTCTGTGCAATTGATGCTAAAAATAGAGTCTGCATCCTAACTGCTGTAAAAACCCTCAATGAAAAGTCTAGATGCCTCGACAGGTGCCCACTGTTTTGCTTTTATAAGCGAACATCATGCCGTGAACAGTTTGTGGTTCGGCGTGAGAAAGCCATCCAGAAAAAAAAGGGGAGAATCAAAAGCTACCCCCAAAGCTTTAACCGCCTGTGTGAGTCAAATCCATGAAAGCCTAAAACTATGCAGGCCTCCTCCAGTTCCCCAGATCTAGAGCGTGGACACGGTTGCAGGGAAGTTGTGAGCCTCCTGCTGCAGCTCCTGAAGGCCCAAGCAAAGCAAATGCCAAGAGCAAGAACAGGAATTGGAAGGAGAGAGGAAGCGGAATTAGGAGGAAGAGAAGAAGATAAGGACTTTCTTCCTCAGTGCCAGAGCCAGGGCTGACAGTGGTGCATACACACGGGCATACACTCACACACACATGCATGCACACACACATACACATACACATGCACATATATGCACACATGTGTATACATATGCACACATACATATGCTTATACACACATGCTCACACACATATACACACATGTAGAAGTATGCATACACACATCCATGCACACACATATGCATATATACACATGTACATGTATATGTATCTAGACATACATACATGCATGCATACACACTCACACATGCACACATGTATGCACACATACACCCCTGCAGGCACATAAATATGAACATATGCACATATGCACACACTCATGCACACAGTACATGCACATGAACACATAATCTGCATGTGCACATACTAAAACGCCCCAGAGTGATGGTTCGGCCTTCATTGTCAAAATGCTGGATCTGGAATTACCTGGAAGACTTACTGCTGGGTAAGGGTTTCAGAGAGGTTTATCTGAGAAGAAAGCACCCACTCTGAGTGTGGGGAGCACCATGAATAAAAGGAAATAGAAGAAAGAGAGCTGAACCCCAGCATTCGTCCCCCTCTGCTTCCCGATTGCAGGCGGAATGCAATGGGACACCTCACCTTCCCACCACGCGCCTTCACCACAGCCGGTGGGCATGTAGTCCCCAAACCATGAGCTAAACCAAACCCTCGTTTCTCGTTGTTTAAGTTTGTTACCTTTAGTCACAGCAACGGTGAAACACAATTAATAACTCCAGTTTATTATCTGCGGAATGGGCTTGTACGAAGCCCTCTGTCCACACATCACGATGGTATTGTTTTAAAATGTCTCTCAAGCGTGTGCCCAGTTTGGGCTGTCCCAGGCCACACGAGTTTGTTTCTTTGCCTGATTACAAGCAAAGGATATGCCTGCTATCGGGGTGTCAGACCACTGTCAGACAGTGGGAGTCCCACTAGACGGCCAAGCCTGATGCTGGCTCAATGTGTCTGTCTGGTGACAATGAACTTATCCCACAAAGAGGCGGGCGGCAGGCAGAAACCCTGATAAGACGCGAAGTTTCAAAAGGGATGAAACAGCGGGCCTGTAGTCCACAGAACTGAAGCCTTCAGGCAGACTTCCAGCTTTGAAGCAAAGAGACACAGAAACAAGATGCTTTAGCTGGGACGAAAGGGATAAAGGTCTCAGGTCCCTGGTGTGCAAAGGTCTGCTCAGGGTTTGAAATGAACTGCCTCGAACTCTCCGCTTGCCAGCAATGGGCTCAGTACCCTCGTTTTCATTTCAATGGGGAGGGGGAAGTCCAGGAGAGGCTTCCCAACATTCCGGCAAGGACACACAGCCGAGCAAGGAGAAAACCGGAGGAACAGCACAGCCGAGCAGCTCCTTTCTGAGACCACTCCCCTGCCACTAAAACATTTGAAGGGGAGACTCAGCAGGGATCCAGCACTATGAGGTCCCCCAGAGCATAGTGCATGGGGTGTCATGTCAACATGCAGGCGGTACTCCACGGGGTCCAGGGGGTAGACACATCCATGCAACGCAGGGCACTCTCACAGATGGAAACAGCACCAGGCCATTGTAACATGATGCTGGGACAGGGCAAGCCATGAATCGGACCTTGCCTTTGTAGGTAACCTATAGATACCATTCAAGGCCTATGAGCCTGGACCAAAAATGAAGATATGATCGAGAAAGGCAAACACAGGGGGTAAAATTAGATTAAAAATAGAAAATAAAAAAATAAAAATCATACTATTCAGAACCAACGTGTGAGACTAGAGAATCGCAAGGAGGCACAAGGAAGACCTCGTTTAGACAAGAGACTAAAGTATCAGGCAAGAGGAAAAGCAGACAGAAGGCAGACCCATGTGGAAGTTAGCTTAAGCCTACGCCAACCTGATATTGGTTAAAAACAGACACATAGTGAGCTGACACAAATTAATGAGCGGTCATCACAAGCCTCTAGGGGAACAAGCAGAGTGCTGCAGTCGTGAGAACAATAATTATTAGCACAGGAAGGAGACACTTAAAGGATACAGAATAAAAGATGTGTCGAGTACTAGATCTTTAAAATCTAAGGCCGAGTGGTGGTGGCGGCGACATGTGCTTTTAATCCCAGCACTCAGGAGGCAGAGACAGGCGGATCTCTGAATTTGAGGCCAGCCTGGTCTACAGAGAGAGTTCCAGGATGGCCAGAGCTATACAGGAAAAATGATCCAAGAAACAAACAAACAAGCCAAAAAAAAAATAATAATAAAACAAAAAAGCCAACAACAACAAAAAAAGAATTAATTAATTAATCAAATATCTTGGAAGAAGAAATAACTGCAAATATATTTAGTGGGAATGGGTAGAATGTAAAATAAGCAGCTATAGGATGAACAGAACTATAAAGACCTGACAGGAAACATCAAGAGGCATGCTCACCCAGACATACCAATACTGAAAAATGGCCGAGACCAAGAGAGGTTACATAGAGGATGGGCTGTCCAGCTGAGTCAACAATCAGACTGACCTGGCATCCAGGAGCCAGAGTGAGTGCAGGAAGACCCCTGAATACCTTTTAAAAAGATGTATTTGAGGGGTTGGGGATTTAGCTCAGTGGTAGAGCGCTTGCCTACCAAGTGCAAGGCCCTGGGTTCGGTCCCCAGCTCCGAAAAAAAAGAAAAAAAAAGATGTATTTGTTTTTCTTTTATGTGCACGGGTGTTTGGCCTGCCTGTGTGTCTGTGCACGCATCTGCAGTATCTTTGGAGGCCAGAAGAGGGCATCAGACTTCCCTGGGACTGGAGTCTCACACGATTGTCATCTGAGTGCTTAGGTTCTGGGAATTGAACCTTGGTCCTATGGGAGAGCAGCCAGTGCTCTTAGCCCCGAGTTACCTCCCAGCCCCCAAATACATTTCTAAAAAGTGTAAGTACAATAGTTTGCATCTGGTAAAAGCTCCAACGCTTTTATGTTTAAACCACTGGTCCACGCTGACAGCAGAGTTTTGGGAGTTTGTGGACCTGGCTGTCACAGGTCACTGCGGACAAGCTTTCAAGGACTTTAGTGTGGTCACACCTCTGTCCTGCACCCTTTGTCTTGATCTACTCTCGAGAGCCACCAACACAGACTGAAGGGCTGTAACCTCCTGAAAGTCTGGTCTGGAGTAATCTAGCTGCACTGCTGGGAGGTCTTGACTGTGGAGACCATACAGAGCAGAAAGAGCTGTCACTGGGGTCACCCTGTTATGCTAAAATATAAGAAATCAGCACCCTGTTTCCTTATTTGATAAGTTCTTTTCCCCATTTTATCTCATCTCTACGTGTGTGCTGTGCATAACTGAGGACTCTCTCTTCTCTCTCTCTCTCTCTCTCTCTCTCTCTCTCTCTCTCTCTCTCTCCTTTACTCTTTTCAACAAGCAACGTATGTAGCTTAGGCTAGCTTGAACTTATGGCAGCCACAGATGGGTGCGAAAGTGGCCAGGCAGAGGCAGATAGAACTCATAACCACCACATCCCATAAGTTGTCTAGGTAGTTACACAAATAACTTTTAGGTTGGAGGGCTGTCTGCTTGCTTGCTTGTTTGTGTTTGGCTAGCTGGCTGGCTGGCTGGCTGGCTGATTTGTTTGGTTTACGGGTGGTAGAATGGTTTTTGTGGAGAGGGAGAGAGAGAGAGGGGAGAGGAGAGAGAGAGGGAGAGAGAGAGAGAGAGAGAGAGAGAGAGAGAGAGAGAGAGAGAGAGAGAGAGAGGGAGAGGGAGAGAGAGAGAGAGAGAGAGAGAGAGGAGAGAGAGAGAGAGAGCAGGAAGCCCCATAACAATCACCACCACTAATGATACCTTACTGAACAACATCTTTGGCCAGCTTTTAAATCAGACATGTATGCATTGCTCTCAAAACGCCTATCTCCCAATCTCCCACACCACAGCCCACTGAGCCCTGACAACCATACAGCTTTTTTTTTTTTTTTTTTTGTTCTTTTTTTTTTTTTCGAGCTGGGGATCAACTGGCCTTATGCCTTAGGTAAGCGCCCACCACTGAGCTAAATCCCAGCCCCCATACAGCTTTTAAGCCCTGAGTCTAAAATGTCATCGCAATCCTCCAAAACACATGACAGAGGTCCGTGACAGCAATCCTCTCCTGGTACCGATTTCTGTCTTAGTTAGAGGTTCTATTACTGGGGATAAAACACCATGAGCAAAAGCAACTGAAAAGGAAAAAGTCTATTCATCTTATAGTTGCTGGTAACTGCTAAGGAACTCAGGCAAGAACCAAGCAGGAGGAAACCTAGAGGCAGAAGCTGGCAGAGACCCGGAAGAATTCTCCATGGGATGGCTTGTTCCTCAGTGCTTTCTCAGCCTGCTTTCTTATTGAGCCCAGGACCACCTGCACACGGGTGGCACTACCCAATCCTACTTTTATAAAAAATGTTTCCAGGCTACCCACAGAATAATCCGAGGCCCATTTTCTCACACTCAAGTTCCTTTCTAGTTAGCTTGTAAGTTGAAAGGAAACTAGCCAGCACAGATAGGAACTCTTCTTTCCCATTCCTCTTGTTTCCTGTGGGAAGATTTAAGATGGACTCACTGTTGGGCATGCTCAACTTGGACTCTTTTTCATCCCCAGGCAGCCCTGCCCACAAAAAAGCACAGTCTCTGCTTCTCTGGTAAGGGCAAGTCCTGTGGAGGGCAGCACACAGAAAGAAAGCCAGACTACTTGATTTGATCTATTTGTTTCCACTAGAGGCCCTGGAAAGTGCTCCCAATCTTAAGGTCAAGCAAGTATTCCAGTGCTAAGGACTTTGGGGGTGGTAAGGTCCCTCGGCTGGTAAAGACACCAGTGCCAAGTCTGATGATTGATTCTCCAGAACCCACTTGAGGTGAAAGGACTGAGCAAATTCCTAAAAGTTGTCCTCTGGACCAACACAGATGTGTATGTGGGGTGTGTGTGTGTGTGTGTGTGTGTGTGTGTGTGTGTGTGTGT
>NC_046154.1:168809791-168994426 GCF_011064425.1 Rattus rattus | reverse complement strand
AAATAAATAAAGATAAAAAAAAAAAGAAAGGGGAAATAGGTGTTAATTGAGTTAAAATGGATATGGTGGCTGAATAAGAATGGCCCCCTGGGCTCATGTACTTGAATGCTTAGTCATTAGGGAATGGCACTATCTAAGAAGGATTAGGAGGTGTGGCCTTGTTAAAGGAAGTATGTCACTGGGTTGGGCTTTGAGGTTTCAAAAGCCTAGTGTCTCTCTGCCTTCAGATCCAGATGTAGCTCTCAGCTACTGCTCCAGCACCTGGCTGCCACCAGGCTCTCCACTAGGATGATAATGGACTAAACCTCTGAAACTACAAGCAAGCACATAATTATATGCTTTCTTTTCAACTGATAAATGATGGCTTTCAATCTGCCATGGCCGGAGTGCCATGACTTGTAAGTCTCAGTGTTCCTTGACAGCAGCTTTGTAACACAGTAGTTAAGTCTTCAGATACAACCTGAATTCCTTATGAAGTGCGAAACAAATGTTGTATAGATTAGCTGGTGTTGATGGAGAACAGAAGTCAGGAGATAAATCAAACATAAGTCTGTCTTCAGGTTGTCTATAAGTGAATAAGAAAATCCTGGGGGCATAATCAATCCAACGTTCCATTCCCTTCCCTCCGAGGGCAGATTCTTAACATAATCCCCATTATAACCCCTGGTATCCATGCCCTTTTGTGATCTGGCACCCTTGAATGTAGGCAGGACCTGTGATTTTTTTCTTATAAGAAGAACATAGCATCATTGCATGATGTACATGCTCTATGGCATGGGTCTGTGGACGTATTACATACATTTGTTGGAGTTGTTGCAGATGCTCCTCTCCTGACTTGGAGGAACCAATCAGTCATGGTAAAGGAATGTCCCATGTTCAGGAACTACAGGGGGTTTTTAATTGCCAAAGTTAGGCCCACACAGAAAAACGAAATTCTCTGTCCTACAATCTTAAGAAACTAAATTTTGTCCAAAAGCAAAGTGAGTTTGCAAGCATCTCCCAATCCAGTGAAGCTTTGTCTGACAAGTTCATGCAAGCAGCCTGAGTGAAGCTTTAAGGAACAATGGTATAGAGGGTTCAAATGGGCTATGCCTAGAATCTTGGCCCACAGAAATATAATAACATAACAACAAATACATACTGTTAAGTCACTGAGCTTTTAAGCATTATTGTGAAATGGTTAGCTTTAATTGTAAACTTGACACAAACTAGAATCACCAGGAACAAAGTTTCAATGAGAGATTCTCTACATGTAGGTGCCCAATGGGAATGTCTATGCAGGACAGCAGAACTGATGTGGGAGGACAGTCCACCATGGGCAGCACCATTCCCTAGGCAAGGAGTACTGGCCTGTGTAAGAGTGAAGAAATAAAGCTGAGCAGTTGCAAGTAAACAGGTAATCATGTATATTCATATTCTCCCTCTCCTTCTCTCTCTTCCTTTCCCTCTCCCTCTCCTCCTTCCTCTCTGTTCTTACCTGTTTGTGGGATGTAACCAATTGTTTGAAGGTCCTGGCCTAATTTTCCCACAGAAATGAACAAGAACCTTGAATTGTAAGCTGAAATAAACCCTGTTTATTCTCCCTAAGTTGTTTTTGCTCGTTGTTTTTTATTGTAGCAACAGAAGAGATACTAGGACATATTGCTACAGAGAAAGAGTATTTCCTAATACTTTTCAAGATGCTAACGAACCACCTGCTTGCTAACAAATTCAAAAATCCTTAGCATCACATCCTCAAAGGCGATGTGACATTCTCGTCTCTACAGTGGAGAAATCCAGAATTGGTCAGACAGACAGAGATTTTTGGAAAGATTGAGGAGCCAAACTGTAAATGATAATAGCTTAAATGGGAAGCAAGGAAGCCTGGTTAACAAATCAAAAACTAAAAGTCAGCGTAACTCTCACTTTTTACATTCGCAGAAAGCAAAGTACGTGGATTTCCTGGCTAAAGGCTCAGAATGTGTGACGGGGACGGAAGACTTGGCAAGTAAAACTTCAGAGGTCAAGAGCGTCACAAAGGTTGGTGAAATAGATGAGCCGAGGGCATAGAAAAACGTGTCATCCTTACTTGTCCAAAGAAAGTAAAAGCACACAAACTCCAGGGAAAATAAAACCATGTTGCAGTTTGTTGCAGTTTCCTCTCCAACCCGAATCGGCCGTACAAAGAAAACGCAACTCAATTAATATGAAAACAATCTAGCGTCTAGATTGGGCAGATCCACCCTACAGTCCTATTCCTAGCTCCCAAATCCCTCATCCCTTGCACCTTTTATTTGCCAGGTCTCCAGCTTCTCCTTCTCCCACGACAACTCTCCCTCCTCGCTTCTTTTCCTTTCTCCTCCCCGACTCCTCCCCTCCTGACTCCTCCCCTCGCTCCCGACTCCCTCCCTCTGCCCAAATCAGCTCTTGCCTTTATTTTACAAATTCAGAGAGAACTCCAAGGCAAACCACAACAAAACCATACAAATATTTCATATTTTAAAAACTCCTCAACTAAGAAGTAGCCTGCATGAGGAGTCAGAGCAATGCCATTTGTTACCTAAAGGCTCCTACTGTCATCTCTCCAGAACGCCCATCACCACAGACTCATTACAATACAAATATTTTCATACTTGGAGGGAAATGATGCTTAATACATTTTTATCAGGATCATAAATATTGGTAAGGTTTCTTTATAATTTAACAAAGGAAAAAAGTACTCAGCTTTCAATATACTTATTTTAAAACTGTAAGACAGTAATCTGTTGTGTAAAAAAAAAAAGGAAGAAACGGGTGATAAAATCTATGTCTAGAATAATTCAGTTTTCTCCTTTGCTAAAGGAAATTTACCACATCATTTCATTTTGCATTTCTATAAAAGGAGAGTAAAATCAATAACGTATTTCTAAATGGGCAGCTTTTAACCTGTTTGGGGCCAGGCTAAAATTACCTTTGACTGCACACTTAAGGGAGAGTTGTTTTAATTCCTTTTAATTATATACAATGTTAGTCTTTTTGCAAATCATTACCTGTTGAGATGTACTTTCCTTGACAATTTAGGAAGATAAAACATTCATAGTTAACTGAGAAAATTACTCCCAAAACATTACTAAGTGCATAAGCACATTTCTAAAACCGCAGGAAATAAAACCAAAACAAATGCGAAGAATATGCATTTACTTAAAGCCTGAGCACATGGGTAGAGACAAATGTGCAAATCATAGCTTGCCAGCACCCCACAGCGCCTCCAGGTATGTCTCTCTGAATGCCCCATTTGTGAACATCTAGGTCAGCCCTATGGCTGACAAAACAATGCCCTAAATAGGGCATGAAAATAAATGAAATGTGCTATAATGGAAGCCAATATATCTTCCAGATCAGGGCAGCACCACATACAACAGTGTTTCTAAACCAGCATCCAGGAACTGGAAACAAAGAGTAGAAAAGGTATTTATATAGGGACTTTTGAAAACAAATAAGTATACAAAATAACAGAGTAAACGAAGGGTAATCTAGAGGTCTCTTCTGCTTCAGTCAGGGGCAAGACTCACGGCTCCTATTTCACCTGCTGGTCCCAGCTACAATAATCTCTAGTGAGTCAGGCTGATAAACACAGTAACAGTGCAAAGCAAGACCAAGCGATACTTAGAATCCAAGTTTGGAAAGACTGATCCAACACAGGAGATGTTACCTCAAACTGGCTGTGAGGAAGTCACTGACATACACAAAATCATCCTTAGGAAGAGCCCAAGTTCTGCTAACATCTTAATTACCTTGTAAGAGAAAGCACCTGACAGACAAGGCACAAAGCAAGCAACAAGACCAGGAATAGGACATCTACAGTTGTAGTTCTCAACCTGTCAATCAAAATCCCTTCACAGGTCAAAAGACCACTTCACAAAGCGATCCTGCATACCATATATTTACATTATTATTCATCACATTAGCCAAATTACGGTTAAAGAGAAGCAACAAAATACGTTTATGATTGGGGACCGCCATAACATGCGAGGCTATCTTAAAGGGTTACAGCATTAGGAAGCTTGAGAACCACTGAGCTAGAGCGTGGTGCAAAAACATAGCGAGGAGAACTACAGCTCTGACGAGGAAAGGCGTCACAGAAGAGAAGCATGTGAGTTGGACGTTAAGAGACTGTGCGTAAAAATGTGCAATGTCACACAGAGGCTTTGATTCAAACAAAAGGAAGAAATCATACATTTTCGAAATTACTGTGAAATAATTGTGCGTGCTAGATTTCAAATCCTGAGATGTCTAAGACTAATTATTTTTCAAGGGTGTCCCTGCTAGTGACTGACTATCGGATATGTTGTCGATGCTCAAAAAATATTAAAGGGATAAGTGAAAGCAAAGGCAGTGAATAAAATGAATTCCTCAATTTTCATAGCAAAGAAAAAATTTGCAAAGACCAGGAAAATCGTAATCGAGAACTTTGACTTCATATGTCTGTAACAGGAAGTGTCCGATCTTTGGAAAGAACAAAGTACAATGGGGTACGTATTTAGGAAGAATATCTAAAAAGCAAAATATGTAGCCAATTGCAGTGGGAGACAATGAAGATAATCAGGAGACCATTCCAAGAGTCCAGATCAAACATAACATGAGCCTAGACTACAAAAATAAAATAAAAAAAATGAGAGTAGAAAGAAAAAAAGATAACCTCATAGAGGTTACACAGATCAATCAACAGGGCAATCAGTCATCTATTCAGCCAACAGCTTTTAAGTATGCACTACTGATCTACCAAACACTGGTAGGAGATACAAACAGGAAAAAGTAAATAAAACAAACAGCCCTTAGCCTCAAAGAACTGACAGTCTCAGGGTCGTGTCTCTGGAAAATCAGTTAAAGATCCAATCAGTGAAGACAGCAAGATTCCAGGCATCACAGGTCCTGGGTCTAAGACACCAGAAGTTAAGGGGAACCCATCCAAAGAAGAGTGGGTAGAGAAAAGGGTGTGGAGAACTTTAAAAAAAAAATACTTGCTGTAGCATAAGATCCAGGTTCATCAGATAATTGCACATTTGAGAACGGGAGAATAAAACAGAACTTAGCACATGCTATCTGGGAAATATCCAGACCGAAGGTTGACAGTGTAGAAAAAACGTAGAAGGTAAACAAGTGGAGGAGGGGCAGAAAAACATCAAGCCAAGATGGAAGAAAGCAGAAAGACGGTCAACCACAGACATGAACCATCAACAGCGTGGTTTCCAGCAAAGAAACAAGAACATTAGGATATCGGCGAGCTGATGAGTTTGTGCCCAGCCTGGACTCTGTAAATGTGATTCTGTCTCAAAACACAAAAACAAAAACAACCAGGTAAGAGATCATGAAAAATATTTTAAAGATCAGAACCTTATATTGTACAAATCACTAGTGATTAAGGAGAGGAATAAATGGAAAACATCCAGTCCTATCTGTAGCATTTTCTAAAAGATACCTCTGTTTGGAAATGGGAAGCACGAAAGAGAATGTGAAGGCAAAAGACAGCATTTATGCCCGCTATTTACTCTGCCAAAATTAGTATCGCTCTAATTTAGCCACAAAGCGATATATTCTCAGATTGTGGGTTCCCTGAAAAACTTCTTCCAGATGGTTGCGCGTCCCTGGAGTGACAGCACCCAGCACAGCCCTACACATACTGGGAATTCAATTAAACACTGCTGACCATCTGAGAATTCAGAGCCTGGAGTAGCTGACTCAATACAAACACATGGCTTAGTTCCCATCGGAGGAAAAATGAAGTCAGAGCGTTCCCCTCCCCTGCGCTGTGCCTCCCTGGGAATGCAGGAGAAGATAGCATGTAACAAAGGACTAGGGAATGGATAAACGACTGAATCCCAACTTTTCTCTAAGATAAAAAAGCAGAATGGCCCAACTGAGAATCAACAGCGTAGGTTATGTCTTTCTTAATGTAATTCGCTCAGATCAATATCCACCGAGCACTGAGCTTCAGAACACTGAAGGTGAGGGAGTCATACTCTAAAACTCCCTGCTAAGGATCAGGGGACTGGAGGGCTAAAACGATGTTAATGTGCAGTTAAGTAACATTAGCCCTTTAAAGCAAAGAGAGGTTAAGAAAGCACCACTGAGTGAGTTTTAAACCACTTCAGTATTTACAAAACCAGACAGTATTTACAAATGGGAAAAGAAGACCTGAACAAGCTTAAAACAGTTTATGATCATATTTATGTATATATAATATATGTATATATATGTATATCCATATATGTGTATATCCATACATATATGTGTATATATATACCCATATATGTGTATATATGTATGTTCATATATGTGTATATATGTATACATACATATATGTATATATGTACATATATACATATATAAATATACATATATACACATATACATATATATACACACACATATGTAAAATAGGCTCAAATTCCAGAAAGACTCCAATACTCACCCTTTCCCAAGAATGGGGAGCAAATCCCCACTGCTTGGTTACCTGAGTTTGGAGCCTTGTGGTAAGAAACCAGGAATGGCTTCTTAGAGGAGCCATTATTTCAGACAGAACTCAGAAGCACGCAATTTCGTGCAACTAAGATGATGAAGGAGAATTTTCTAGCAAAGCAGAATAAGACACAGACAGGAAATCAGGGTCAGCGTCTGAAGAACGGCGAGTCATTCGAATAACTTAAGGACAAATTACAAAATAAAGAGAAGCTGAAAGTATGATGCTGGGAGCGAACACGGAGTCAAGAGGCTACAGGACCAGCAAGGCCATTCACTCCATAATCAGCAGTAACAAAAGACGGGCAAGCAAGTCAAAACACTGAGTTTGGGTTAGTCAGAGAAACTCATCCCTGCCTTATCCCTTCCACCCTCCGATCCAGAGCCTGGAAAATGTGGCTCACAAGCCAATTTCAGCCCGCCATCTGTTTTTGTAAACAAAAGACTACTGGATCGCAGCCATGCTCACTCACTCGTGGACTGCCATGTCCAGTCAACCTAGAAAAGCAAGCCCGGCACGGCTCATGAAACCTAAGGCATCAGCCCTTTCTCCCTTACAGACAAATGGCCAACACTCCTCTAGCCATGCGCCTTATAAATGACACCGTGCAGCTCTTTTAGTAGATTTTTACCTAAATATTGAATGCAATGTCTGTATATTTCTATTTCGAGGTTGTCGTCTGGATTCATAGTGTAGTTTCTGAGCCTGACTCTCTTACCCTGGAGCGTCTTACTTCCTTTCCTCGCATTCCCCTTCCCCAACTCACAAACTCTCTGCTCCTGAAACGAAAATGCACATAAACCAGTAGTGGATACTGAAGAGATCTAGGTAGACCATGCCTATGACATTGCTATAAACTACATACTATGCTACATACTATTGCTATACACTACATACTATGCTACATACTATTGCTATACACTACATACTATACTGTGCTGAGTCATAGTACATATTTTCCATTCTTGAAAAGGATTCTGGTTATGAAGTTAACAAGTTAAGCTTCTTGGTTGCTTAGGCTTCTATTTACTTACCACTATTTCTCCCAAGTCTAACCTATGTCAATTTTTTCCAAATATTCAAGCACACCCAGCACTCCATGGTTACCTGTTTAGTACTCCCCTTCACAGTCTCATATCGTCCTGTTTTCCTCTCAGTCTGGCTTAGTTGTTTTCACAGCCTATGGATGGGATATTACCACATGGAATTGGAGGAAAGGACCCAGCTTGGTCTAAAGGTCCCTGCCTTTCCCACAACACTCCATTTTTCTGCTTCTTGTTTTGTTCCTAACTTCCGTGAGCTTCCGAACGCCAGTCTCCAAAGGGCTTGCTTCTCATCCGCAGTTCTCCCACAGGTACCTCAGCCTTCTCTCTACAGACTCGGTTACTACTCTTCCTTCTACCTCCCTTCTTCCAAAACCTTTGAAAAGCTCTCTCTCATCAGCTATGCCAACATCTTTGTGTCTATGTGTCAATGCCTTTTAACGTCCCATTTCAGGGAGATCTAGGGGAAAGGTATAAAGCAAGTCCACTCTATGCGACGCATCCAGTCTTTCATTTGACTTTGACACAGCGAGTTTCGAGTAACAACACAGTGGCAAGGCAGACAGATAAATAATAGTTGGAAATACAAAGGAGAAATGCAACCTAAGGGATAGGATTAGAACTATAAGCTAGAAAGTTGCTAATACAGAGGTAGTTTCTCCAACTAGCAAAGGAACTAATAAAACAGTAAAGGTGACATAACCAGTGATACAATCACTGGAAATCCCTACAGTAGAGAAAGGAACCTATCGAAGTCCAAACAAGAACAATGATAAAATAGAAGTGTATGTCGGTGACTAGGAAGTCACAAAATCAAAGGAGGTAACAGTTTAAAGACTAGACCAGCTAGGTATGGTGGCACACGCCTACAGGCCCAACACTTTGGAGGCTGAGGCAGACGAATCCTGAGTTTAAGGATAGCTGGGCTGCATGTCAAGTTCTAGAGAAGGCTAAGACAGGGTGTGAGACACCGTCTCAGGCAGGTACCCTGTCAGAGATGGTTACTAACATCACGTGCAGGTGAGAAACACAGGAAATGAGAAAGTGGAGGGGGAATTCCATCTGGTGACATTTAAGACAGCTGTTTCCGCAGCATATGAATTCAAACAGTAAGAGAAGGCAGGAAAGCCGTGAAGCTGGCGGTAAAAACTGCAAGGAGGAAGTAGGATTCCAACAACACCTTAAGGTCAAGGGGGAAACCAAAAGGCTTTTGGTTTGCTGCTTGCTTAAGGTTAAAAAAAAAAAAAGGCTTTGAACAGGAACACGGAAGGAAATATGAGAAAAATAAAGGAATAAACAGGAAAATTAAAGGTGACTAATGAAGACTTAGAGGGGAAAGAAAGGCTTTTAAAGAGGCATTGGTGCAGGGACTTGCCTGAGGTGGGCAAGGCATTCTTAGTGTGGTGCAGAGATCGAGGAAAAAGAAAGAAAACGAGACGTAGGAGAGGAAGCTGTGGAAAATTCCAAAAGAGTTGGATCCAGATGTCCTCAACCTCTGCTAGGTAAGAAACTGGGTTAGAGAGTGACTGTAGCAAAAATGGGGTTTATGGAGAGTGGAAAAGGGCTGGAAACAGCTGCTTGTGTAGACGGAATCAGGGCTTTATGGGAAGTTTATCTATTTATTGGTTATTTACCTAAGCCATAGCAGCAGCAGGAGAGCCCCGAAGCAGCGACCCTGAAATTGTGGAGGAGATTCAACGGTTAACAAAGCACACTTTTGGCGGACGCAGTATTTCCATTTCCACGACTATCACACTAGAGAGTCTCGTAGAGGATCTGAAGCAGATGATGGTGGGTGAAGGAAATAAAATGTCACAATATAAACAAAAGTTCATCTTTATTAACTTGGTAGATTTCCTTTCTTATTTTACTTTTAAATACAAAACAGTGCCTGGGACTATGCACTTCCTTAGCATGCACAGGCCTGGGCATAGTCCTCAGCACTGAATATATATATATATATATCTCCAACCCAAGAGGTCAGTCAACATCTATCCCTCGCTTCTTTCCGACTGACTCCCAATTCCAACATTGAGACCTTCAAAGTTCTCCCCAGTGTATGCCCAACTCTATTAACTCCAATCTCCTTTCTCCAAACACTGCTTGTCTACTGCGACTTTCAATAGTTTGCATTCTGTGCACAGGAGTTCATATGTGCAAGCACAAAAGTTGCTGCTTCTTGAGAGTTTATCTCTGCCAACCAGTTTCCACAATTAGGTCACTTTTAATCCATATTCATTTTGGAATTCATATGAAAAGATGTAACATGTATAGGGCTACCTAGAATTATTATAGGGCTACCTGGGATTATTATAGGGACACTTAGAATTATTATAGGGGTACTTGGAATTATTATAGGGCTACTTAGAATTATTATAGGACTACTTAGAACTATTATAGGGCTACTTAGAATTCTTATAGGGATACTTAGAATTATTATAGGGATACTTAGAATTATTATAGGGATACTTAGAATGATTGCCCACTTACTGTTTGTTTCTGTCGATGACGATGCTGTTTTTGTTGTTGCCTTTAATACAAGGTGTCAATACATAACCCAGGCTGACCTCAAACTCACAATCCTCTTACCTCATCCCCCTCAGTAGAGGAACTACAGACACGCACCACTGCACAGAATTTTACTATTGTCTTTGGCCACTTCGCTCATATTCCTCTAGTAGCAATTTACCTCCAGGGGACACTTAGCAATGTCTACAGATGAATTTGTTGGTTTTTGTTTTGGGGGGTTGGTTGGTTTGTTTTTCTTACTTTTTTGTTTCTTGGTTTCCTTTTCTCTTACTATTTATGTATATATGTTGTATGTATGCATGTATATATGTATTTTGTTTTTGTTTTTGTTTCCTGGTTTTGCTTTAGTTTAGATTGTTGTTACTTCAGTATCCATCTGGCACTGCTCTGAGATGCTCTGATCTCACAATCCAATGGACAGTCCCCCCACCACACACAACAATTGTCTCACCCAAACTTAGCAGAATTGAGGTTGAGAAATTCTGCTCAAAAACTATTACATTTCCATTGTGCCTATAGATGGCTCAACAATCATGCAAAATCTGCCTCGGCTTGAGCTCTTGAGCTCACTCTCTCCTTTGCTCTGTTATCCCTTCTGTTCTCGGGCCCTTTGTCTACCTGACCATTGGTAGACATCTCGCCTTTTTCTCAGCAACGCTATGGTAAATTGATCTTCAGCTCCTTAGTTCCTTCCTGACACTTGCCACCTACGGCACTTGTTCTGTGTGCTTCCCAGACTCCCTGGGCTTGTGAGGTGTCACAGAAGAATGAGGGACTTTTCTGCCTTATTTGCCAAGCATACCTTTTCACAGTCTGGTCGCCAAACCATCCTGATGTAGTCTTCATTACCTATTGAGCCCAACACCCTGAGGTAACAATACAGCTTAGCACTGTACATCAAAGCAACCTTAAAGGATCTATTCCTGCCTTGCCTTTGCAGTTCCAGCACTCTGTCTCTGTCTTCAGTCACCTGAGGGGCTGCTGCTCTCTCTAGAATAGTAGCTATAAGTTTTACACTTTATTATATGCTCACTAAAGGAACAAATGAACCTGTAGCCTGCAGTCACAAAGAACATAGCTTTAGAATGACTAAATTCTAGATCTTTCTCACAGTTATAAAACTATTTATCGGGGTTGGGGATTTAGCTCAGTGGTAGAGCGCTTGCCTAGCAAGCGCAAGGCCCGGGGTTCGGTCCCCAGCTCCGAAAAAAAGAAAAGAAAAAAATAAATAAATAAAACTATTTATCAAATACTGTGGCAAACATGGAGAGTGGAAAAAAAAAAAAGAAAGACATTGTTCCCTACTCTTAAATAACTAACACCTTCGTACATATGCCATACATGTAAATGATTTGTAGTTAGACTGGTTGCTACTCTATAGCTTTAAAAAGATTCTAATACATGAACCTGGAGAAATCACTCACAGGTTTAGAGAAGCTGCTGCTCTCCCGGAGGGTCCAAATTCGTTTCCTAGCACCCATGATATACAGTTCAAACGCACATGTAACTCCAGCTCCAGGAGAGCCAAAACCTTGGGTTCTGGCCTCCATGGGCACCTACACACATAACCACAGATGCTTATAGATGCTCATACATAAAGATAGAAGAAAATCCTTCCTCGAAACATAAATCACAGTCTCAAAACCACATCAGTGGCTGAGCAGATGTGTGAAAGAGACACCAAGTAACTGTCAGACAATGTAAGGGAGGGACAAATTAAGCAAGGTCATCCCGTGAATTAAGGCTTCAACGTTCTACTATGTCTCCTTTCTTTTCTCCTCCCTTTAAATGTCCTTGGCGATTTGCATGCTGCTTACCTAGCGTCTGTAAGGAATTAACCGGAGTGGCAGGGATAACTCCACGAGACAGTCTGTGCTGAAAGGCTTTGCTTCACAGCTCTGCACTGAATGAAACGTCCAGCAGACCTAGCCCCTGGTGTGTATAGTCCAAGGCCGATACTAGGTTCACATGCATTTTGTACACTCTCCAGAAGCTGAGATCGGTATCCATGGAACCGGCCAGGATTTGTGATGTACGGCTGTTAAAACGGTTATAGCTTGGGCCATGCAGTAAAGGCTCAGGTGTCAGTCTCTGGTGCTATTGTGGGGTAATGGAACTTTTAAGAAGCAGGGCTTAAAGGGAGGAAATTAGGAATAAGGAAATCCCCCTTGAGAAGAATATTAGGACCTGATACAAATTGGTTGACTAAAATCTCATAATCTCTTGTAATGTCTTTTCTTTTGCTTAAATTTTTTCTCTCACTCCCTCTATTTCATAAAAGCCATTGTCCACTTTTTCATTAATTCAAAGATGTTCAGAGTACAAACTTACCACAACCTCCCTCAAAATCTCTCCTAGACATCTTTTGACCCCATAGTGAAAAGAAAACATAATGTTGGAGAATGAGTTTCCTCTCCCAGCTGCATCTCCAATCATGTTCATCACCGAGAGAGATGTAGATGTTTTCAACAATTTATTTTTTTTTAATTCACTTTACATCCCGGTCATAGTTCCCTTTCCTTCCTCTCCTCCCAGTCCCACCCTTAAAAAAAATCCCTCCTTGAGTCTCTGAGAAAAGAAACTGAGGAAGATATCAGAAGATAGAAAGATTTCCCATGCTCATGGATCAATAGAATTAACAGTGAAAATGGCCGTCTTGCCAAAAGCGATCTACAGAGTCGATGCAAAATTCCCATCAAAATTCCAACTCAATTCGTTACAGAGCTTGAAGGAGCAGTTCTTCATATGGAAAAACAGAAGACCCAGGGTCGCTGAAACAGTCCTGTAGAATAAAAGCACTTCCAGAGGTATAGCCATCCCTGACCTCAAGCTGTACAACAGAGCAATAGAAATAAAAACTGCACGGTATGGGTGTGGAAACAGACAGGTCGATCAATGAAATAGAAGAAAGCTATAGATTTTGAGTCAGGTGATCCTGGATTTTAAACCTGACACTGTTACTTGACTGAATTAGCAAGCTCCCCTATAAGTGAATACACCCACAGCCGTGAAGACACCTAGTGTTCTAAGAAGCTATAAATTGTTCTCTCTAGTGACATTGCTAAACAAAGCTATGTACTCGGTCAATAATTAATCTCATAGGATACAGTCCGAATCACATGTCACTGGTGTATGTATGCCATGTTCCATACTTTCTCACTCTGTTTATTCGACAAGTAACTCTACCACTATCTTATATGATTTATGCATAAAGTAACCGTGCAGAGTTTCAGCAGGTAAACAAGCCAACCTATCAGACCCGGAGGAACTCATGCTCTAGTGAGATGACAAGCACATAAACAAATAAATTACGACACGCTGTTCTGAGTGCTAAAAATAGACGTGTGCATGCCAAGTGCCCCAGACACGGGTCAAGAAAAGCTTTCCAGAGGTGATGAAGCCAGAGGAGTCTGTCAGGATGAATGAGCTTCACTGCACATAGAACAGAAGGATGGCTGCTCCAGGGAAGCAGCACGGGGAAGCTCAGAATTCCTGCTGAAACTTGTCAGACGCCACAAAGAACCGACGGGAAAACGGAGGCAGGCATTAGAATGACCCAAGTCACAAACGGCCACAAATAATGCACCAGAAAGTTTGGGCTTGGCACAGTGGAGAGTAACTACTATGTTTGTAAGTTAACAAGTGAGACCCTTTAGAGACACTGCTATGGAGGCCACAGAGGAAATGGGTCTGCAGAATAGGGGCCCAAAGTCCTGCAGTGAATGAGTGTACATGGGAAGGGAGAGAGTCAAGCAAGGCGCTAGGGTTTCTAGCTTGGCCAAATGGCCCACAGTAGTCCCCTAACCCAAAGGCAGAGTAGCACAGCTTTCATTTAGAGCAATGGTTCTCAACTTCTGGGTCCTCCTTGGGGTCACATATCAGATCTCCTGCATATCAGGTATTTCCAAGATAGTGTTTTTATGGCAAATAAATAAATAACAAAAAGCCAGGCAGCTTCATTTTCTTATGGAAACTGTTTGCTTTCCTGAGTTTCCTGATTAACGCTGAACAGAATCAGAAGTCACCAGTGGAGTTCAGAATTTCTCAAATCCCAAGGCAGCCCTTCACCAAGAGAACCACTGCAGATCTCGCTGGGAAGGACTCAAGTCAATGTCGCACCAACGTTTTAAATAACATCATGCGTCCCCCCATTTAATAAACTATTTCAAAACCAGGTCACAATTGACAGACACATTATCTTGGGCAGAAGGGAGAAAGTAGATAAGCAGGAGAAATCTCCTTCTCTCTCCTGAAGCGTGTCCACCAACTGTCAGGCCTGGAAGACAGCCAAAACCAGTACATTATTTGAAAAGGGGGACGGGGGAGTAGAGAGACTTGAAATACAAGCAGAATGTGTTGTGGATGAATGTAAAATATTGAGAATTCTTTCAAAATCCACATTGATGAGTAATATTTCAAATGCAGGGTAGAACAAGCTCTAAGAGCCAAAAGGGGGAGCTCTCTGAATCCCCATGAAAGCTGTCCCCTTTTATAGGCTGTGACCATCTACCCAGGGGACAGGTCCTTGCACTCTTACAAGCGGGGCAATCTGACTATGTGGTTGTCTGGGCACACTACGCAAGCCACCATATCGCTTTCTCTGAGCCTTCCTGTTCCTTACTCACACAGCATTTTCTGCTTTCCTTTCCACAGGGAAAAGCTGACACAGCCAAGCTGTGAGGCATGAAAACAACTAGAGTATTAAAGACAGTTATTAGAGAGAGAAGAATCAGGGAAACTGGGAAGTTAACTAATCCATGAAGAAAAGGTGAGCATCTCGTACTGTGTGTGTGAATCTATATAAACATAAAGTGCAGATTGATGTCTGAACTCAGCTTGGGACCCATAGTCAACAAAGAATCCAAAACAAGTTTCCAAATGGGATGTCCAGTTATCCAAAATATAAATACACTTAATGGAACCATCTAGATAACATTCATAGCCAATGGCTGGAAAAGCAGAAGAGGTGGGCATCGACTGTTTCCAACTGTTGGAACCTCCCGATGATTATAGTGTTCCCCCAGGACAGCACGCTGGATTGTGCCATGCCATATCCTGACTTTAAAGAAATATATATATTACATGGTACATGGGTATTTTGCCTACCTGCATGTCTGTATACTATCTGTGTGCATGGTGCCTTTGGGAGGGTGCAGAAACCCTGGCACTGGAGTTGTGGACAGTTCTGAGCATTTGTGTGGGGGCTGGGCATTAAACCCAAGTCCTCTGGAGAGCAACCAGTACCCTTAACACTGAACCATCTTGCCAGCCTCTATATTCTGGTTCTTTTTTTTTTTTTAATTTATTTATTTTATATACAGGAATACAGTGTCACTCTCTTCAGACACACCAGAAGAGGGCATCAGCCCCCATTATCAATGGTTGTGAGCCACCATGTGCTTGCTGGGAATTGAACTCGGGACCTCTGGAAGAGCAGTCAGTGCTCTTAACCACTGAGCCATCTCTCCAGCCCTATTCTGGTTCTTTAAAAAACAAAGGAAGTAGAGCAGAGGTGTAAAGTGAAGGAAGGTTTCTTGAGAGTGTGTGTGTGTGTGTGTGTGTGTGTGTACATATATATATACATTTACATACATACACATTTTTTTCAACAATAATCAGGGAAAAAATGCCATCAGTTGGAAGGGGGCCTGTAAGGAGTTAGAGGGAGGGACTTGGGAGCAGAAAGGAGAAAGCAAAGAAAGGGAGGAGAGTAGTGTAATTATATTTTAATTACAATGTATTTTTTAGAAGTCCATCACGGATCCCTTCCTTCCTCCAGAGAAATGGTGACAATGTGCTGAGCAGATAACTATGTATCAATCCCAAGTTCAAGAATCTGGATAGATTTTGAAGGGTACCAGGGAAAAGAAAATAGATACTGTCTACAGGAGTCGGTTCTGTTAATGAAGTTTGACTGGCTACAACGTTTAAGGACCATTTCTAAGGATGAGATGGCTCATCGAGTAAGTACTTGTCACATAAAGCTGGAGTTTAATCTCCAGCCCCACATAGAAAGTCAGGCACAGCATCAGGTACACATCTACAAGCCCAGCACTGGGAAAGCAGATAACAGGAGGACCCCAGCAGCCTTCTGGCCAGCCAGTCTAGCCAACTGGAAAGCTTGTGGTTCAGCGAGAGACCCTGCCTCAAAAAACAATAGTAATAAGAAGATGGAGAGTGTTCAAGGAAGAAAGCTGATATCAACCTGGACTCTATGTGCACATGCACACCCACCCCACATGTATACATACACATGTGTACATACATAAACACACACAGAGATTTATTCTCCCCTTTACACACACACACACACACACAACACACACACACCAACACCATTTTGGTGGACTCCCAAGGACCTCATGAAAACAGAAGACGTAAATATTAATGTAATGCTAAGAAAGGGTCACATTTCGTGACAGGTGTTAATGATAAGAAAATAATAACACAAGGAGAGAATAAGAACCATCTAATCTTTGGATGCCTACATATTACCTTGTCTATTAGATAGATCACATTCTAAATGCAAGCCTGTTTTGTTTCCTTCCTAAAAGTCTCCACTGTGCTTGTTTTCCCAAACCTAGAGCAGGAGAGCAGAAACTGACAATACTATCTGCTGTTTGTTTCTTTTTTTCTTAAATTTGGCATGAAGAGCGGAATAGTCTTTTAAAATACAGGATATAACAGCAATAAATTATGTCTACAGTGCCCCCAACTATTTTTTTCCCACTTTTTACAAATAATGGTGTTTTTTTTCCAGCTACACCAAATGTTTACTAAAGAGCTTCCTGGAAGTTCCTTTGTGTAGATAGGTTTCTAAGAATTATAGATTCTTAGAAA
Organism: Rattus rattus; assembly: GCF_011064425.1. Taxonomy (NCBI): domain Eukaryota; kingdom Metazoa; phylum Chordata; class Mammalia; order Rodentia; family Muridae; genus Rattus; species Rattus rattus. The sequence goes on along the minus strand of NC_046154.1, from coordinate 168,977,536 downwards.
TAATTTAAAGTCTGAGAAATCCCTGTATGAATTACTTACTGTCCTGGCTCATTTGGTGCAATAATCATTTTCATAAGGCTTGTGCAGCTTTGCCATTTTAAAAACACATTTTATCGATGTCCCGACATAACATTAATGTGATGTTTTAAAAGTCAGAGTGGGGAGATCGTATAACTGGAACCCACTTGCTGAAATCCTCTTATCGTATTCTCCAAACTCAATCTCCTTGTAAAGGACAGCGCTATCTCGATACTTCCACGAGTCTTGTTCAGCATTCTCATAACTCACTGAAAATCGTAAGCATGCATTTCCCTGACAATTATGATGGAAACCTTCAGCTAAACACACAAATATTTATATATATATATATATATATATATATATATATGCTGAGAAAGGTTCCATGAAGGCATCTTAAAAGGGCTGCTACTAAATCTAAAACAATACATCAAAATAGTGACTTTACATGTCACAGTAACGACTATGGTGCACTATAACAGATAAATCCATGTGTTCCATTGAATACAATTTTTTAAAAGATTGATACAGAGGTATTTAACATCTCAATCTGTAGGCCACTCCAGGTCCATTATGTGTGTGTGTGTGTGTGTGTGTGTGTGTGTGTGTGTGTGTGTGTGTATTAAAAGTTAACAAAAAAATAGATAAGTTCTGTCGGGCTTATTAAATTATCCTTCTCTGTCTTCCAAATTGTAAAAAGAAAAGTCTAAAGAAGATTCACAGTAACCAAACTTTGGTCACAATCTACATATTACCCAGATCTTAACTGTCCAGAGCCTGATGCAATCCATCCACGTCATTATCATTATCGTCCATAGCGAGAGCATTACGTCACTTTCTTTTCCTAGTACCTCTTTCCTCATTTTTCCCCTTTCTCTACATTTCTCTTTTTTTTCCAGGATCAATTTAGTCCCTAACATTATTAGCAAGTAGGGAAGAGAAATGCTAGATTCCCAACAGAAGCAAAATCCAAAGCTGTGATGACCTACCATCCCACGCAGTAGTCCAAACCGATTCGCCAATATCTACACCAGACACAACCCAGTGTGGGATAACAGAGCTCAAGTAAGAAAGCATCCCATATGGAGGGATGGACTGACAGGAGAGCACCCCTCAAAAAAAAGATACTCCATGGTGTTGACCGAAGGAATTAGAGGTCAAGTAGTATACGATAGCATCCGCACACAGAGGTGAAGTCTGAGCCCCTGCAGGTTGAAATGGGTTCTCCCCTGTAACTGTGGGCCAGCATAGACAGTGGGAGCCTGAAACACACAGTATGGTATCTATGGAGAAGAGCAGCCTAACCTGGGGAGTCAGTGTCTAAAAGGGATAGTAGTGGAGAAGGCTGCCTATACAAGAGGACTTCTATCAAGTAAGTCCATTGTGATGGTTTGTATATGCTCTGCCCAGGGAGTGGCATTATTAGAAGGTGTAGCCCTGTTGGAGTAGGTGTGTCACTGTGGGTGTGAGCTATAAAACCCTCATCCTAGCTGCCTGGAAGTGAGTCTTCCACTAGCAGCCTTCAGATAAAGATGTTGAACTCTCAGCTCCTCCTGCACTATGCCTGCCTGGATGCTACCAGGCTTCCATCTTGGTGATAATGGACTGAACCTCTGAACCTGTAAGTCAGCCCCCAATTAGATGCTGTCCTTATAAGAGTTGCTTTAGTCACGGTGTCTGTTCACAGCAGTAAAACCCTAACTAAGAAATGCATGTACAAAGAAAATAAAATCTTAGAAAGATAAGGGGAGTTATAAATACAAGAAGGGAAAAACCTAGAATTACGTTTGTTTGTGGATTAGGGCTAGAATTAGAGTCCACATAAAAAAATGTGTGGGTCTATGGAGATGGCTTAGCAGTTAAATCCCTTGCCACACAAGGGAAAGATGAGAGTCTGTATACCCAGATCCCACATATATACAAGGTGGGTGTGAAGGCTTTCTTGTAATTCCTGTCTCAGACAGAGGAGACAGGATCATGGAATCAAGCTGACTGGTTGATCAGTGAGCTCTGGGTTTGATTGACAGACCCTGCCTCAGAAGAATAAGGTGAGGAGTTATGGAGGCAGAGTACCAACTCTACACCACACACAAACACATGAAAAGAAGGAAAAAGGCTTCAGGATTTACATAACTACAGACAGATATGGTACACTTCTGTGTGTGGATAATTATGTGTAATTTTTATGTGACTGAAGGCACCTAGGAGAGGTGTCATTGCTTAAGTCATGGATATACCCAGAAACAAAATTCGAGCTCTAATTATCATCTTCCAACAAAAGGTACTGTATCGCTGGAAGAAATGATAGATTCTAGGACTAATTAGAGTGCCAAAAGTAAGGACATGCGCTGAGAAAGGTTCCATGAAGGCATCTTAAAAGGGCTGCTACTAAGTCTAAAACAATCGATACGTCAAAATAGTGACATTACATGTCACAGTAACGACTATGGTGCACTATAACAGATAAACCCATGTGTTCCTTTGAATACAATTTTTTAAAAGTTTGATAAAGAGGTATTTAATATCTATATAGTTTAAAAGAACAACCTCACAAGATAGTTATCAGGAGGAAAGCAAGTAACCACATAAACGAGTTCAACAGCCTCTGTCATTAACAAGTGACTAAAATTCATCCTCAGTGCAGCAAATGGGGTCACGTCCCCCCAATAGCAAGCAATGAAGGGAGCATAGCACCCCTGAGGAACTTCCGGTAAAGATTCAGAGCCTTGTTCTAATCAAGAGAAAACATCAAATCAACCCCAAACGGATAGAACTACATAAAATAAGTGGTCCTTAGTCTCTTTTTAAAATGTCATAGTTCAGCGTGCACCTGAGACCAAACTGAGGGCCTGACTTAGATCCCTGCAAGTTGTCCTCTGAGCTACATGCATGCACATGCACATACACACATGCACATACACACACATGCACACACATGTACACATATACACACATGCACATACACACATGCACAAACATGTACATACATGTACACACATGCACACACAGGCACACACTCACATGTGCACATGAACACGTACACACATGCACACGTGCACACACTACAAACACGCATGCACATGCACATGCACACAGACCTGGTACAATGCACAATTACTAGAGTTTCCCACTCAAGTAAGTATGTGATATTTATCATTAGATTACTAATTATGAATGCTTGTTGACTTATTCTTTATTCAGTCATAGATGTACATCAATAAAAGTATTTCCCCTTCCTATGTACCAGGTTTCACTGTTTGATCTAAGTTCTCCTGATCAACTGTCTTCCTTATCCACTGCGGGTGTGTTCCAAAACAGAAGTTGTTGATGGTACCGAATGTGCCTATGATAAAGACCTAACATAAATAAAGCACGGTTTTGAAAAACAAACTAAATAAGTAAAATAATAATAGACATTATAAAAGTTACTTAAAATCGATGAACTGTTCATTTCTGAATATTTCAACTAATATTTTCAGACCAAAGCAGGCAACAACCGGAATTAATCCGGTAACTCAATAAGATATGTTCATCCTATCCTACACATACAGAGACCAAAGCGCAAAGCAGTTAGATACCTTAACCAGGCCTACCCATTGAGTAGAGAGCTTACATTGAAAATCAGAACTCAAGATTATTTTCCTATTCCCCCGCCCTCGACCTCTGCTTACTTCTCTTCTTAATGACAATTAGTGTTACGGTCTAAATTTAAAGTGTTTCTCACAGATTAATGTTTTGTACGCCTTCCCCAGAGCTAGTGGCTCTGTTTTGGCAGGCTGTGGCGTGTTTAGAAGGTAAAGCCCAGCTCATAGAGATTGGTTGCCAGGGGCCTACCTTTGAGCTACCTTTGCCTCTGCTCCCTGATCAGCCGCCAGGTGAACAGCTCCTGTCCTATCTCCTGCTGCCACCAGCCATTCTACCATGCCTTTCCCTCATGACAGTGCCCTGAAGCCAGAGTCTCCCACTTACACAACCCTGCCATCAGTTTTTCCTGGTATGGATTTGTTACAGCAACACAGAAGTAGCTAGAATGAGCATATATTCCTTGAGAGGATAAAAACAAAGTATAGAAAGATTTGCCAATACAGCGGTAGCCCTGGGTTTCAGGTAGCAGCAGCCAAAGAGGCACCAAGTTCAGTGAATGGAGCAGAAGAGGGGATGTGAAGGCTCTGAGGATGCTTTGCCTGGCGCCTTATCTTACTAGACGTTCGGATCTATTGGCCTGAAGAAGATGGATCATGTAATAAAGGCTTGAAAACACGGCATCCTCCTCCTTTGTGTGAACAAGGAGGGAGGGAAAGAAAGCGCCACCCTTGTGGAGACACAGAATGAACAAAATTAAAACCATTTTTTTGAAAACAAAAAGACTTTCAATAAGATTGAACACCCAAGACATTTGGAGAGAGGGGAGAAGCTTAGGAGCTGTGCGCCTCCCTGAGGGCTTACTTACAGGCAGTTAATGGTTGCCAAGGAGAGAGAGGGGTATTTTCCTGGAATGATGTAGACACTGGCAAATTGCCCATGCTTCTATAAGAAAACCAAATTAAACTCACTGGTGTACACACACGCACAATCACACGCATGCCCATATACACATATACACACATACACACATACAAACACACAAACACACACAAACACACAAATACCTATATACACATACACACATATACACATACACATATATACATACACACATACACACACACACACACACACACACATACACACACACACACACACATACACACATATACACACACACACACACACACACCAACATACACATACACACATATACATACACACATACACACTCACATACACACACAAACACACACACACACACACACCTTAATGCAAAAAGTAAAAATTTAATAGGACAATTGTACTATTTTAAAATAAAATGGTTCACAAAGAAAAATTTTGAAACATCTTTATTTAACATTCATTTTACTGTTTGTGTCGAGAAAAAAAATTAAAGCTAACTATCGCTATTACTGTGAAACTTGTCAACAAAGGAAAACAAAACTGAGAACGCTGCTAGAATGGAGATGAGGTGCTGTATAATTTTACAGGAAAAGTACTATTTATATACTGAAGTATATTGCTATTTTTACTCTCTAACCCAGGACAGGCATTGATCCTTATGTAACTAAGAAGCAAAACAGCAACGAGGACGACCTTTGGGGTCAGAAATGCCCGGATCTGAATCTCGGATCTGTTACTTACTAAGTATAACTTTGGGCAAATTATGCAACTTTCCTGATTTCTCGTCCCATAGAGGAAGATGAGGCTAGCGATGGCCTTTTGTGATTGTTGTGAGAATCAGCTGTCCAGCACATAATACAGTATAAACACAACAGGAGCAGTTCCACTTCTAGATGTGAATCCTAAAGATGCAGTCAGTGGAAACGGTGACTTGCGAAGACATTCGCAGGATTACTTACACAAAGCAAGTAAAACTCACTCCGCAGCCTATAGAAATGGTTAAATAATAGTATGCATGTCAGATCAGAGGTTCCCGACTTTAGGGCACATATGTAATCATCTGGGGAAATCAGTTAAATGCATATTTCCAGGTATGATACATAGAAATTCTGTGAATCTGGGGTAAGCTCAGAAAATGCAAACTTAACAAGCATGTGTTGTTTGGGTACAGGAAGTCTCTGAAGAATCATACTAGACAGCAATAAAAATACTTAGGGCCACAATTCTAGTGGAAATCCCCTGCTCAGAGGCCACACAGAGGGTCAGAAAGGTAAATACCACACCTATAGCCAGAACCCCTGCTCTAGCAGAGGATCCCCTGCTAGACCAGAGTATGGCCTCTGAGTTAGGACTTCAGCCCCCTACTCAGGTAGAGACTCTCTACTCAACCACCAGCTACCAACGCCAGAAGACCAAAGAAGAAACAAAAAAAAACAAAAACAAAATGCTCATCCAACAAAAACACAGAATCGCACGTAAACCTATGATCACCCAAAGCCAAATGCCTACACATCAGTGTAAGACCGCAGTCAACAGCAGCAAAGGCCATATGTCACCACCAAAATCCAGTTATCCTACTATAGCAAACCCAGACTATTCCAACACAGTACCCACAAAGGGCCTTAAAACCAACATTATGACAATGACAGAGGTCCCCTTAAAGAAAAAAGAAAATACCAAAGAAATGAAATAAAAAAAATAGAGGCAATGAATTAATTCCTTCAAGAAAACCAAGAAAGAAAAAAAAAAACATTTGAAGGAAACTAATAAAACTAACCAAGACCTGAAAATGGGAGTAGAAGCAATAAAAAAAATAATAAAATGAGGAAATTCTGGAAATAGGAAATCATGGTAAAGGAGCAGGAACTACAGACACAAACATTACCAGATAATATAGATGGAAAATAGAATCTCAGACATGGAAGAAACAATAGAAGGTATAGATATATCAGTCAAAGAAAATGTTATATTTAAAAATTTTTAGACACAAAATATCCAAAAATCTGGGACACTATGAAAAGGCCAAACCTAAGAATAATAGGAATAGAAGAAAGAGAAGAATAAATATCAGGTCAAAACCCAGAAAATATTTTTAACAAAATAATAAAAGAAAATTTCCTAACCTAAAAAAGAACATGCTTATAAAGGTAAAAGAAGCTTATAGAACACCAAATAGATTAGACCAGAAAGTTCCATCGCCACATAATAATCAAAACACTAAACAAACAAAATAAGAAAGAATACTAAAAGCTGTAATAGGAAAAGGTCAACTAGCATATAAAGGCAGACCTATTAGAATTATACCTGATTTCTCAATGGAAATGCCATTCCAAAAGCCAGAAGGGGCTGGACAGATGCTCTACAAACTCTAGGAAACTACAGATGCAGACCTGGCAAAACTTTCAATCACCATAGAAGGAGAAAACAAGATATGCCATGATAAAGTCAAATTTAAACAATATCTATCCACAAACTACAGAAGGTATTAGAAAAAAACCTCTAACTCAAGAACGTTAGCTAAACCCATGAAAACATAGTAAATAATCTCACACCAGAAAAACCAAAAGAAGGGAAAGACACACACACACACACACACACACACACGCACACTACCACCACCACCACCAACAACAACAACAACAAAATAACAGGAATTAACACTCATTGGTCATTCATATCTTTCAATATCATTGGGCTCAATTCCCCAATATAAAGACACAAACTAGTAGAATGGATGGGAAAACAGGATCCATCCCACTGCTGAATACAAGAAGCACACTTCAACATCAAAGATAGACATTACCTCAAAGTAAAGGGTTGGAAAGAGATTTTCCAAGCAAACTGACCTAAGAAGCAAGCTGGCGTAGCCATTCTAATATCTTACAAAGTAGACGTCAAACCAAAATTAATCAAAAGAGACAGGGAAGAACATTTCGTTGTCATCAAAGGAAAAATCCATCAACACAATCTTTCAACTCTCAACATCTATGCCCCAAACGCAAGGGCAAACCAGGTTGGTAAAGGAAATATTACTAAGTTTAAATCACACGCTGACCCTCACACATTGATAGTGGGAGACTTCAATACCCCACTCTTACCAAAGGACGGATCATCCAGCCAAAAACTATACAGATAAATATTGGAGCTCACAGACATTATGAACCAAATGGACTAAACAGTTTTCTATAGAACATTTCGTCCAAACACAAAAGAAGACATTTTCTTCATTGTGCCTCACAGAAATCTCACCAAAATTGACCATGCAGTCATTCACAAAGAAAGTCTGAACGGATGCAAGAAAATTAAAATAACCCCCGCATCCTACTAGACCACCAGGGGTCAAGGCTGAATTTCAACAACAGAAACAACGGGAAGCCTACACACTCATGGAAGCTGAGAAACTCTCAACTGAATGAAAACTGGGTCAGAACAGAAATAAAGGAAGATATTAAAGGCTTTCTAGAATTCAATGGAAATGAAGACACAATGTACCCAAACTTATGTGACACAATGAAAGCAGTGCTAAAGGCAAGTTCATAGCACTAAGTGCCTACCTACATAAAGGAAGAGATCTCATACCGCCCTCATCTGCTTACAGACAGCAAGCTACAGCTTACTAGCAACTTAACAGCACATCTGAAAGCTCTAGAGCTAAAAGAAGCAAACGCACCCAAGAGGAGTAGACGACAGGAAATAATCAGATTGAAGGCTGAAATCAATAACATAGAAACAGAAAGAACAATACAAAGAATTAATGAAACAAAGAATTAATGAAACAAAGAGTTGGTTCTTTGAAGAGATCAACAAGATAGACAAATCCTTATCCAAACTAACTAAAAGACAGAAAGAGAATATCCAAATTAACAAAATTGGAAACGAAAAGGGGGACATACCAGCAGACACCTAGAAAATTCAAAGAATCATTAGGTCATACTTTAAAAACCTGAACTCCACAAAATTAGAAACTATCTATAAGAAATGAATAGATACCAGTTAACAAAGTTAAATCAAGATCAGATGAACAATTTAAAAGGAACTATAACCTCTAAGGAAATAAAAGCAGATACCCAACAAAGGGGAGAGACAGCCTGTAGAGAACACCTCAAGTAAATAGGTATGGCCCCTAGTTGAGGGATGGGGGCACCCATGCATCTCGAAATTTTTAACCCAGAAATGTTCCTCTCCAAAGGAAAGGCGTAGACAAAAGATGGAACATAGACTGAAGGAAAGGCCATCCAGAGGCTGCCCCACCTAGGGACCCATGCCATCTTCAGACACCAAACTCCCACACTATTGCTGATGCCAAGAAGGACTTGCTGACAGGAGTCTCATATAGCTGTTCCCTGAGAGGTTCTACCAGCACCTGACCAATACAGATGCAGATACTCACAGCCAACCATTGAACTAAGTCTGGGGACCTCAGTGGAAGAGCTAGGGGAAGGACTGAAGGAGCTGAAGGAGATTACAACCCCATAGGAAGAACAATAACAACTAACTGGACCACCCAGAATTCCCAGGGACTAAATCACCAACCAAAGAGTATATACATGAAGAGATTCATTGCTCCAGATACCTATGTTCCAGAGGATGGCCTTATCTGAATGAATGGGAGGGGAAGCCCTTGGTCGTGTGGAGGCATGATGCCCTAGGGTAGGAGGAAGCTCTAGAGCAGTGAGGCAGGAATGGGTGAGTGAGTAGAGGAGCACCCTCATAGGGGGAAAGGGGAGAGGAGAGAAGAGAGAGTTGTGGAGGGTTAACTGGGAAGCGGGATATCATTTGAAAATGTAAATGAATAAAATGATTAATTAAAAACAGTCTCCCAAACAAACAGCCCAGGGACAGATTGTTTCAGCACAGTTTAGTCACAAGATTCTACCAGTCCTTCAAAGAAGAATTAACACCAATACTCCTCAAATTATTTCATAAAATAGAAACAGAAGGAATTTGCCAAATTCATTTTATGAGGCTACAATCACTCTGATACCCAAACCACAAAAAGACTCAACAAAGAAAGAATTTCAGACAAATTTGACTTATGAACAATGAATGTTGCAAAGATATCAATAAAATACTTGAAAACTGAATCCAAGAATACACCAAAAACATCATCCACAGTGATCAAGTAGGCTTCATCCCAGAGATGTAGGAATGGTTCAACATATGAAAAAGCAGTTAATAGAATCCACCACATAAACAAACTAAAAGAAAACACACACACACACACACACACACACACACACACACACACACGATCATCTCATTAGATGCTGAAAAGGCCTTTGACAAAATCCAAAGCCCTTTCATGATAAAAGTCCTGGAAAGATCAGGGCTACAAGGGACATTCCTAAACATATTAAAGGCAATTTACAGGGAACTATAGACAACATCAAATTAAACAGAGAGAAACTCAAAGCAATTCCACTAAATTCAGGAACAAGACAAGGTTGTCCACTCCCCAAGTATCTATTCAATATAAAATTTGATTTTTCTATCAGGAGCAATAAAACTGGAGGAAATCCAGGGGATACGGATTGGAAAGAAAGACATCCAAGTATTGCTATTCACAGATGACACAACAGCAAACATAAGCCAACCCCAAAAACTCTACCAGGGAACTCAGAGGGACCAGAGAGTGGAGGAGTACTGTGGGGGCATTTAGGAAGCAATGTGGAAGCTTAGTACAATAGAAACTCCCTGAAATTGTCAAAAGTGACTCTAGTGAAGATCCTAGTAATGGGGAATCCAGAACCTAAACTGGCCCTCTTCTAGAACCTGACAAGGCTTCCAGCAGTGGATCTGGGACACCAACCCAGAGACAAAACCTTCAACCTACAATCCTTCCTGCCTCCAAGATGTTCTGAGGTGATGGTGGCCCACAACTTGCAGGAGTGGCCAACCAACGATTGGTACAACTTGAGTGGTCCATAGCTCAAGAGAGAACCCACACCTGACACTGTCTGGATGGCCCAGAGACCCAGGATAGGACTAAACGTGCCTATCCTACTTGTCACCACAGAGGTGTCATGCAGTAATTGATGGGAGCTGATGGGAGCTGATGCTGAGACTCAGCCAGACACTAGGCAGAGCCAGGGAATATCTGTAGAAGATGGCAGGGGAGGGAAGTTTCAGGAGCCACAGGACTCAAGGACACCACAAAAACACAGACCAGAGAATCAAGTAAGCAGGGCTCGTACGTTGATCACGACATCAAAGGGACCATGGCTCTGAGCAAGGTCCTCTGCATATATGTTATGGTTCTATGGCGGTGTTCTCATTACAGATGGTTGTGAGCCACCATGTGGTGGCTGGGATTCGAACTCAGGACCGCTGAACAGCAGTCAGTGCTCTTAACCGCTGAGCCATCTCTCCAGCCCTGTGGGGGTGTTCTTGTGAAAGTCTAACAGTGGGCTGTCTCTGACTCATTTGCCTCCTACTGGGTTGCCTCGTCCAGCCTGGACGGGAGGATTCGTGTGTAGTCTTCTTGTGACTTTCCATGCCGTGTTTGGTTGACCTCCTGGGAGGCTCGCTCTTTTCTGGGGGTGGGGTGAGGGGCCTGGGAAGAGTGGAGAAAGGGAAAACTGTGGTCAGGATGTAATGTGTGGGAGAAGAATAAAAGGAAAAAGAAAAAAATATGATTATGGAAGAATAAAAGGAAAAAAGAAAAAAATATGATTATGGAGGCTAAGTAATCACACTGGAAACACATCACAAACTATTGAACGAGAAATCCAGAATCCAAAATTGAATGGTTTGTGAGATAAGTACATAGAACCTGCTAGTGGGGAAAATTCTCAAGTAATAAAGATGGTAAGTAACTTCTAAGTTTTACTCAAAAGTTTTCAGGCATGCTGCTATAATAAGTGGATAACCGATGCATTACATAAGAAAACCAAGAAGCTAATACACATTCATTGCCTTCAAGATAAGTTAAAACTCCTTATGGAACCCCCAGAAATCCCTCAATTTCTAGGCCTACTTCTTGTCCATGAAAACAGACTGTTTGCAACATTTCTGAACCACATTCTTCATGTCCACACACTGTCACTGGATATACTGCTCCTTCCGCCTAAAATATCCATCCCCTAGTCTTGTCAGTCCAGTAAATTTCTATTTGTCCTACAAGATTGGAGCAGCACCTCCCATCTCAGGTTCCCTGCATGCTCCTCCCATGCAAAATTGAAAAGGTTTTCATATTTTAAGTCTTTCTTTGTGCCAGTGTTCGGGTGGTACTGTGTGGTATCGCACAGCAGGTTACACCTCAGCGAATTCGAACTCTTCATAAAACTCTTCCATCCACTAGCACTGGGGCTCGGAAAAGATTACCCCCATCAAGTTTAGGAACCGCAGAACCCCTTATCAATACCCACTGAAATAATTAGCTGTCTGTTCTATTAAATCCCTGACTGAGTTGGTCAGTCAGATAGTATGCGTTTGGTAGAATCAAGTTTGGTCTATGTACACCCTAATACATAACAGTCAAAAACCTGTTTAATGTTCTAAGCAATGGCTTAACAGCCACTTGTTAAGTTTTCCCATTTTCCTCTGATAGCGTCCTCAATATCTTCCAATGCTCAGAATGACAGACCACCCCCAACAAGAAACAATGCACAAGTCAGCTGACAGTTTGCCAGAGCAAAGACCATCCCTACATAGTCCTCACTGCTCCCACAAACACATAGCTCTTTACTCACAGATCTCCACACCGGCATCTGTATGAAACAGACAATCCTGTAAGTAAATGCAGCCCTTTTCAGTGTTTCCGAAACACTAAATATTACGTTTAATATATCTGTATATGACATAGATATTTCAAATGTAGATTAGTAAGAGGAGGACAAAGCAAAAACCTTACATGGCTAAGAGTAATTTAGTAAGAGAAAGAGGAGGGAGGGACAAAAAGTAAACAAGGAAGAAAGAGGTAGGGGAAAGGGGGAAGGCTAGCAATGCCAAAAAAATGCTAACTGGAATCCCAGGCAAAACTTCAAATGTACAATAATGTTTACACTGTCCTGTACAATAATGTTTACGGAGTCACATGGACACTGAAATCAACTTGCAGCACGAAATATTCCCAAATAAAAATAACTCTACCTAAAACATTTTGATTCAAATCTCAAGCCACATGAGATATTAAAACTGTTACCTGATTCTACTGCACAGTTGTCCCCTGTAACTTCTGGAAGCAGACGACAATATACTAGATGTTTCTCTCTGAATATCCATCCAATCAAAAGTTTAGTTTACGTAGCTCATGGCGAAGGGCATGTCTAGCATGCTCTATATTTGAGCCCCAGTGCTACCAAAAAAATTTCTAGGAATTAACTAAACTTTTTAAGAGACTCTTTATCACCAGCTGCATCTCCAATAAATCTCTTTCCTCTTCGGTCTTTCGAGAAGGAAGGATAACGACGTCTTCATCTAACCCCTCTTATGAACCAAGCAAAGCCTATTCCATTCACTCGGCCACAGAGCTGCACAGCGTAGCTATGCTATTTCTGCCTCAGGTTTTGTTGTCTCTTACAATGAGGATAATAAAAAGATGTTTTCTTCCTAAAAGCTCTACCAATCAACCTCGATTCCGTATCACTTGACTGTCCGCTCCCCGGAGCGGGTTAGGGTGAAGGTAAAGAGGAGGAGGGCACCGGGCGCTGGCTCCCTCACAGGTTAAGGGGGATAGTAACCCCAGAGGTGGACAAGACAGCAAAGCTGCAGGAAGAACACTCCACACTCTTCTAACTTGGGGGGGATGGGGTATGTGGGGGAGGGGTTCAAGACAGGGTTCCTGGCTGTCCTGGAACTTACTCTATAGATCAGGCTGGCTTTGAACTCACAGAGACCTGTCTGTCTCCCCATGCCGGGATTAAAGGCATGCACCACCACTGCCAGGCTAGACTGCTAATTTAAAGGTGCAATACTTGTTCTTACTCTACTTCCCACAATGCAGCTCTACCGCTCACAAGATCGCTTCCCTGCTTTCCTTCTCCTCTTGTTTATCTCTCTGTTGTAAGCAAACACTAATCAAAAGCAACAGGGGAAGAAATGATTTACTCCAACATACCGTGAACAGTGCCTCATAAAGAGAAGCCAGAACTTGAGCCTGAAACAGAAGCCGCTGGAGACACCCTGGAGGAAGACAGCCTACGGGCTTGCTCTCCATGGCTTTGCTCAGCTTGCTTTCTTATACAACCCGGAACCACCTGCCCAGCACTGTGGGCACCACCCACGATGTGCTTGTGCTGTGCCCTTCCACACACTCATGAATCAAGGAAATGAACCAAAGACGTGCCCACAGGTGGTTCTAATTTGTTAATCTGACAAAAAGCCAACCAGTTACCTCTGTCTCCCTTTAGGGAAGGGACAATTGGAAGAAAAACTATGGCCGAATTGAGTCTGCAATAATTAGCAAAGTGTAGAAACCACTTCACCTTCTTGAGGGTAGTTGAGTAAGGAAGCATATAGGAAATGTGGCGTGAGAAAGAGAAATACCAAGCAGGATCTGAGGCTGCCCGTTTAGACCCAAAGCCGTCAACCACGACTTGATCTGTCCATTTTGATTAAATGGTAACCAGTGTGAGCAGACTGACTCTGGTCTTGTAAGCAGAAGTCATTACCCTCTTTAAACATAAAGCTACTCTCTCACAGACTCCAACTGCCTATAGCATGAGTAAATCAATGTTCCATTAGATACATGAAGACACTACCACTTAATAAGAAAGCAGTGCTCATAAGAAACAGGTTCGAGGGCCTGAAGAAATGGCTCAGTGGTAAAGAGCACTGACTGCTCTTCCAGAGGTCCTGAGTTCAATTCCCAGCACCCACATGGTGGCTCATGATCACCTGTAATGGGATCTGTTCTCCTCTTCTGGTGTGTCTGAAGACAGTGACAGTGTACTCACATACATAAAATAAATATTTCTTTAAAACAAAACAAAACAAAAGAAACAGGTTCAGAGACTAACACTCTTCCAGCACTGTAGTAGAATAAACCAGAAAAAAAAACAAAACCATATCCTTTAACCAAACTTCTTTTTCATTCTCTCTCAAAGAATCTATTTCAAAGATTCACTTAACTTTACAAAAAAAAGAAAGAAAGAAAGAAAGAAAGGAAGGAAGAAAGAAAGAAAGAAAGAAAGAAAGAAAGGAATCGACTTGCTATCCTGCTGAAGTAAAAATGGAGGAAAACTTGGCTCTAGGAAGAGTTCCTAGACATGAATTACACAGGAGAGTCATTAGGTCTTGGGTGGCGTTGCCTATGGAACTCGCATGGTCTGTTCATCGCACCCATCAGGGAGAACACAGGGCAGGTAAGCCTGCTTTTTCAAATGTAAGATATTTCTTCAAACCCACATATGAGAAACCAAAACATCATATTTTAACTAACTAGACAATTCTGCAATGTGCTTAAACTGGAAACCAAGTTCACTAAAATGTAATAAATATTTTCCAGGTCTGCACATTGAAATCCCATCTTTTCTACCCCTTCATTTACATTATTCCATATGCAAAATAAACTATTTCCAGTGGACCACTGAACTAACCGGATTGTTTACTGTCACCTAAGAAGTTAGACTGTTAATGTCGGTCGACACTCTGCTGAGCACTGGTCAGTCCTTTTGATGTCAGAGCAGAGTTGTACCCACCCTCCCATGCACTGAGGTGCACATTCCCTAGGAACTGTGCAATGCAAAACTAGCCAGAACCGGTGGGTGAAGGTAAATGGCAGGACATTCATCTAGCATGGAGGATACCCTGGTTTTCCTGGCATCATAAGAAAACAGAACAGAAAGACAAGATGACAAGCAGGCACTGGGTTAGCTTACTGCCACCATAGCATCCCATCATTTTAAAGAGGAAGCTGAAAGCCCTACTTCATAGAGAAGGAGGTCAATGCCAAAACTCCCGCTCCTCTCTCCTTACACCCATCATGCAGCTGGCACTGTTCACTTGGGCAGACATTGCTCCCTGAGCACAATAGTGCAATCATTGCCTCAAACATCACTAAAATAGACAACCCCTTGGAACTTGACTATTTTTATGGACATAACATCTTCAGGAGGTTTAACTGTTCTTATGTGTGGTACACCCCACTTAATAAATGCAGCATCTTTGAAAGCAAGTTTCTCCTATCAGATCTCCAATAATCTAGCTGCCCAAATAGTTGTGAAAATCACAGGGCTGGGTTTTTTTTTCTGTTTCTAGTCACCTCTTAGTTCCTTCTACCTATCACCAAAACCTTTAAATTTGAGAAACTGTAAGGTAACTGATTGATATGTCCTTGGTGACCAGAAAATTGTTTCTTCCCACTTCTTATTAATTTACTTTTTCCCATGGGGGAATCTTAAGAAGTGAATCGTTTATGTTCAACAACAATTTATGAAATGTACTACACATAGCACTCAACTCTTTGAAGAATTGAAAAAAAGACTAAGAAGAACATCTGGAGTGTAGTAAAGGATTATGCTGGTTTAGTAAAGTGGTGGTTGTAGGTTCCTCTTCAAGACCCATGGCTTCACTTACTCTGGGTTGCTAGTTGACTTTCCAGTATCAGGGATGAGTTCCTTCTTATGAAGTGGATCTTAAGTCAAGTTAGAGAGCTGCTGGCTACTGCTATGACATGCATGCCACTAGTGCACCCTTGGGGCCAATGCTGTGGTTCATAGGTGTCAGAGCTCAGTAGAAGGGTTGGTTGCTCCTCTCCTTTGGAAAGTTGCATGGCATCTTCTGGTACTATGAAAGATAGTCTGCAGGAAGGAAGCATTCATTTGGGTCAGTTCAAGATCAGGGGCCTCTGGATCCTGTACCTCAAGTGCATAGTGTCTCCAGCAGCAAGGACTCACTTTCCACCTCTGGGGGGAACCAAGGGCAACAGCAATAGCCTATATGTTTTGGAAGTCCCTTGGACAACACTGACCTTGGACAACTCAAAAGATGGCTTCCCTGGTGTTGGGGGTTTTGTAAGGTGATCTCTACTCTTGGAAGGAGCATTGTTAGCCCAAAGGAGAAAAATTAAACTATGTATGTATATTTATATACAGGCCTACATGTATTAAACAGACTCACCAACATGTCTGCCAAAACATGAGCTCAACAACAATAGTGAGTGTCAAAGTGCAAAGGAGACGGTCTTAACCACACACACACACACACACACACACACACACACACACACACAACAACTATAGTCTGGGAAAAGAGCTTTGAAACACATGGGTACTGGGAAAATTTCCTGAACAGAACACAATGGCTTATGTTCTAAGATCAAGAATCAATAAATGGGACTTCATAAAATTGCAAAGAAAACTGTCAACAGGACAAAACAGCAACCAACAGATTGGGAAAAGATCTTTACCAATCCTAAGTCTGATAGAGGGCTAATATCCAATATACAAAGAACTCAAGACTGAGGAGTACCTAAAGAAATGTTCAACATCCTTAGTCATCAGGGAAATGCAAATCAAAACAACCCTGAGATTCCACCTCACACCAGTCAGAATGGCGAAGATAAAATACTCAGGGGCTGGAGAGATGGCTCAGTGGTTAAGAGCATTGACTTCTCTTCCAGAGGTCCTGAGTTCAAATCCCAGCAGCCACAACCATCTGTAATGAGGTCTGATGCCCTCTTCTGGTATGTGTGTACTCATATATGATAAATAAATAAATCTTTAAAAAAAAAACTCAGGTGACAAAAGATACTAGCAAGGATGTGGAGAAAGAGGAACACTTCTCCATTGTTGGTGGGATTGCAAGCTGGTACAACCACTCTGGAAATCAGTTTGGAGGTTCCTCAGACAATTAGATATAGTACTACCTGAGGACCCAGCTATGCCACTCCTGGGCATACACCCAAAAGATGCTCCAACATATAACAAGGACACATGCTCGACTATGTTCATAGCAGCCTTATTTATAATAGCCAGAAGCTGAATGTCCCTCAACAGAGGAATGATATAGAAAATGTGGTACATTTAAACAATGGAGTACTACTGAGCTATCAAAAACAATGACTTCATGAAACTTATAGGCAAATGGATGAAACTAGAAAATATCCTGAGTGAGGTAACCCAATCACAAAAAAGCACACATGGTATGCACTCACTGATAAGTGGATATTAGGCCAAAAGCTTGAATTACCCAAGATACACTCCACAGACCACATGAAGCTCAAGAAGAAGGATGACCAAAGTATGGATGCTCCCATCCTTCTTAAAAGGGAGAACAAAAATATTCATAGGAGGAGATATAGAGACAAACTTTGGAGCAGAGACTGAAGGAATGGACATTCAGAGCCTGCCCCACCTGGGAACCCAGCCCATACACATACAGCCACCAAACTCAGACAATATTGCTGATGCCAAGAAGTGCATGTTGACAGGAGCCTGATATACCTGTCTCCTAAGAGGCTCAGCCAGAGCATGACAAATACAGAGGTGAATGCTTGCAGCCAACCATTGAACTGAAAATGGGGTCCCCAATGGAGGAGTTAGAGAAAGAATTGAAGGAGATGAAGGGGTTTGCAACCTCATAAGAACAATACCAACCAATCAGAGCTCCCAGGGACTAACACTCAAAGAGTACCCATGGACAGACCCATGGTTCCAGCTCTATATGTAGCAGAGGATGGCCTTGTTGGACATCAGTGGGATGAGAAGCCCTTGGCCTTGCCAAGGCTTGATGCCCCAGTGTAGGGGAATGTCAGGGCAGGAAGATGGGAAGGGGTGGTAGGGATTGGATAGGGGATTTATGCACGGGAAACTAGGAAAGAGGATAACATTTGAAATGTAAATTAAAAATCGAACAAAAAAAACTATAGTCAACTAAGGAATGCTGAAAGTGGAAGAAATTGTCTTCTCTAGGGAAGAGCGGACTACTGCACAGGTCATATTTAGGAATGTATATGTGCATGCATACATCAACAAAAAAGGCCATGAAGTTGGAAAACATCAAGGAGGGTTTGGGGCAGGGGTGAGACAGGGAGGAAATTAAGAATCGGTGTACTCAAGACGGATGATCAAAATGTGAATGAAAAAAAAATACCCTTGGCAGAGAATAGAAGGCAAAGATTAAAACAGACACAGAAGAACACCCATTCAGAGCCTGCCCACATGTGGCCCCATACATATACAGCCACCCAATTAGACCAAAAGAAGTGCAGGCCGACAGGAGCAGGATGTAATCTCCTGAGAGACACAGCCAAATACAACAAATACAGAGGCATATGCCAGCAGCAAACCATGAACTTTGAAGGAATCAGAGAAAGAACTGGAAGAGCTTGAAGGGCTCGAGATTGAACAACAATGCCAACCAACCAGAGCTTCCAGGGACTAAGCCACTACCTAAAAGACTATACATGGACTGACCCTGGCCCAACCTCATAGGTAGCAAAATAGCCTAGTAAAGAGCACCAGTGGAAGGGAAGCCCTTGGTCCTGCAAACTGAACCCCAGTGAACGTGATTGTTAGGGGGAGGCAATGGGGGAGGATGGGAGGGGAACACCCATAAAAGAAAGGGGGGAAGGGTTGGGGATGTTTAGAAACTGGGAAATGGAATAACATTTGAAATGTAAATAAGAAATACTCAAGTTAATAAAAAAGAAAGAAAGAAAGAAAACAGAAAAGAGATTCAATAAGAACCTTCTTGTAGCTGCTTGTTTTCTAATTCTAATTATGTTGCCCAAAAATAAAAAAAAGAAAAAGAAAAAGAAAGGTAAGGAAAAGAAAACCTAAATAAATCTAAAGTATTAGCAAATCTTTATTGCTTTATTAAAATATAAATAATTCTTAATATCAGTGGAAAATGAAAATGCATTACAAATGCAAATCACTTTTGCTTAGAATAAAAGAGTGTACCAAAATTATATTTTCAAGGTTTTGCAGCTGTTTTGTGGAGCATGTAAGTTTCAGAAGACAAAATTGTATGTATATAAGTTGAATAGAAAAGGGGAAGGGGGCCCAACCTGAGAACTCTGGTGAGCTCAAATTTCTCTAAAAACGAAAGGGGGATGACTAGAGAAAAGTAAAGAGTTACTTTTCCAGAGAAAAGGTGAAGTTTGAAGAATACAGAGTGTAAACGTTCACTAACATCATCTTAGGATCTGCCAGTGTAAACCCATAGATCAGTGTCATCACAATCCTCTGTTGTTCATAACAATGTCGTATATTTGATTCTTCCTAGTCCTATTTTCTTCTATCTTCCCTGTTGAGGATCATTATCCAGCTAAAGGAGACACACAGATAAAGGGATATAATAAAGCTGCAAACAGAGAGATCGTAAGAGACGCCGGGCTGCTTTTAAAAGGAGCACGTGTGCGCTACTGATATGGCTACGTGGGTAAAGCCACTTACCACTAAGCCTCGAGATCTGAATTCAATCCCCCACACCAGTGGCTCTCAACCTTCCTAAAGCTGCAACCCTTTAATACACTTCTGCCTGTTGCGGTGACTCCTGACCAAAAAAAATAAATATTTTTGTTGCTACTTTCATAACTGTAACTTTGCTACTGTTAGGAATCACAATGTAAATATTTAATATGCAGGATATCTGCTGTGCGGCCCCTTTGAAAGGGTCGTTTGACACCACAAAAGGGGTTGGAACCCATAGGTTGAGAGCCATTTAGACTTACAGGGTAGAAGGAAAGATAGAACTCCCTCAACTTGTCCTCTGATCTCCATATGCACCCCCCATATAGATATATGTGCAGTAAATAAATATAACTTAAACTTCTTAAAAGAAGTGCGTGTTAGATATCCAGACCCGGAAGATTTAGATCCAAGTACAAGGAATATTCACCAGATCGAGAGTCACAAAAGGCTCACTCACAGAGAGAAGCAAGTTGCACTGACTTCGTTCAAACTTACAGTCGTACGACTAAAGGGATAGCTCAAGGAAATGCCACAAACAGACCACAGCATGAATTTAGAAAGACAATAAGTAGAACACTTCACAGTGTTCTTCCTGGTGTACTGAACATGAACAGCTCACTGGCGGGTTTACCTCATAGTTCTGATGCAAGAAGAAAGGCCAGGCGCAAACTACCACAGAGACTGCATAGGCGGAAAAGCGGTTCTTGGGGACTCTCTTACGGTGTGTTGGTTTCCGGTTATGGTTATAAAGTTCCCATTCTGTGGGAATGGGAAGAACACACACTGAGAAGCAGACTGGGGCGTCCAAAAAGATACACACAGGTTACAAGCAGAGGGTAGAACAAGATGAAATGTAGTAAGAGTAACTTGAATTTAAGCAACACTTTCACAAGTACCAGATGTGGGAATTACGGCTTCACAGGTTGTTAGAAGAGAAACTACTTGGAAGATTTCATTGATAATAAGAACCAACGTCAATTTTGTGGCTCAGAAAAGCTTGGCCTATAGCAAAGTCTTAGAGCAATCGTGCAGTGGTCATCGTTTAATTGTATCATATTTTAAAAGATGCAACATAGTCTCTTTGCATAATCCATGAAAGCACAATCAAAAAAAATAAATAAAAATAGCCCACAGCCCCATCGCTCAAAGATAAATACTACCTCCATTTTTGGGGCCCATAGCTAGACATATAACCATACATTGTGAGTCTTTGCTGTTACTTTTCTTATGAAACTATAATCAAGTTATGATCAAGCTCTTCTATAATCAATTGGTTTTTTATACACCAGTATATCAACCCCATGCCATTCACTCTACACTGACACCTAGTACAGCCTTTTGCCATATTTCAATGAGGCATTTTGAAATCTGAGAATATTCAACGGTCTGAAAAGGATGGTTTTAAAAAGACATGAAAATTTGAATTTTAACCCATAAACCTTATAGTCACAAACAGTTAAAGTCAAGAGAAGTTCTACCATGAAAAGGAGTGAGTTTATGAGGAAACACTACAGTTAAATGCGTTTCCCTGCACAACTGTCTTGGCAGATGAATTCAGAAACTTTTTGGATTGACCCATACAGCCAAGCCAGTACCAGCTGCTGGGAGTTACAACAAAGTGGATTTCCGGTCAATAAAAAAATATAATGTTTTGTGATCATAGAGATCAAAAGATAAAACAGAATAGCCAGGTGCAGAGCAGCATGCCTGTAATCTGGCACTCAGGAACCTGAGGCAGGAGGATGCTGAGTTCAAGAGCAGCCTCAGAAAGATAACAAGATCCTGCCACGAAAACAGGCGCATGTGTGCACTGGGTCTAATTATTGAGAATATTAACGGTGCTCGGGATAACTAACAACGTTAACAGTGCTTCAGATCATTTGCACAAGAAACCCCTACACCATGTAAGAACTTGGACTAAAGGCCCCTTTCTACCTGAGGATTCTGATTCCAGTGAAAAACTTAGTGTGGCAATTTCCTCCCAGTTTAGTGAATAAGGCCTTAAGAAATCAAGTCTCACAGTGTCTCGTGGGCTTTGCAGCGGTGGAGGAACCCTAACTCTTAACAATGAACACCTATGTATTCAGTGATCCTTATTTGTTACTTTTTGTGTCATTTAATCCTCACAAAAGCCCCAGGAATAGATTTCTATTTCCACCTTGCAATGTTTCACAGTGAGTATGGCTTTTTGAAGTCATTTAAGGGCATTCTTACGCCCGCTAAAAACTGCAATGTCACTCAAGCAAACCTCCTTGTGACGTAGCCACAGCTGGTGTCGTAAATCACAAGTAAACAGAAAGTATCTTCTGAAAAAACTTTTATCCAATTGGGTCTCAAACAAATAGTCCAGGAATATATTTTTTCTTGGCAAAATGATTTTTAAGTGTAATGATTATTTATGGCTTAAAAAAAAAACAAAAAAAGACATGTAGACTGTACTTTCCGAATTGATCACACACCTTAAACTTTGGAAACAAAATAAATTCTTGTCTGTGACTGAAGATTCAGTAAGGCAAATTTTAATCTCTGGGTTTCAAATCCTTGGCATTACTAATTAAGTAACCTTGGACACTTTAGTCTTTCATCTGTGAAATGAGTATTGGCCTCTGGATGAAACATGCAAGCTACTACCCCAGACTCTGCCATCATTAGTATACTACACATGTAAGAAAGCAAGCAGAAGAGACTGACTAACCTATTCCACAACTCACTCCAAGAAAAAAAAAATTAAAATACTTCCGAGGGCCATTATGTTTGCTGGAGAAGAGCACACCTCCATTACCCTGTAAGTTTCTGATGGCAAGCATTAATGAGATAAGGTGATAACCACATAAAATATGTCCTCTTAGAAACATTTTATTCAAAGGGTCACCTAAATACAATTGCAGCTCCTATTCTGCTAAAAGACATATGAGAGTTGTTGGGTCAGTGTGAGGTAAGTAAATGCAAGTCTGGAAGGTTCTGCCATTAGTTGTGGGGTTTGCAGCTTGATTCAAACTGTCCCCATGAATACATCGTTTTCCATGCCTGTTCCTATAGAGCTACCAGGGCCGCCCAACAAAACCAGTAATAAAGAAGACCCATTCCAGATAAACACCGTGGCTCGTGCTTTTCTGGCTTAAATATTTACTAGCATTAAATACTTGGTGCATTAACCCTAAAACTTGTCAACTGTTTCTGTTTCAAAAATAACACAACTGAGGAGGGAGTATATGAAAAAAAAAAACATTTGTTTCACTTTGTGTCAATGAAATTAACTAAATCTCTCATTGCTAATGAATTCTTTATTTTCTAAGAATATTAATTTTTAATCTTTAAGGAACTGGTTTTAGCACACAGCCAGAATCATTTTTACACTTACGCATTGATACTTTTGCAAACACACCTGGTTCACTTATCACTTAAAACTGTAGCTGACTTTTTCTATAAAGTATCTAGAGGTAAACATCAGAACTGTAGTCTAAAATATGTATATTACCTACCTGTATTTGAAAATGGGGCACACAGAATAACTATCTTTTCTAAGTCTAAGACCCACTGGGGGGCAGAGTGTCTACACACAGTCATTGTTCTGCAATGAAATACCATTCCAATATGTCACTGTCACCAATTATATATAATAGTCTATGGCTCTTTAAATCTCACCATTTTTTCAGTTATGTTCATTTCACTGTAAGATAACCTTTTCCTTTCCCTAGAGACAATAGTGTAATTAATTGCACCATTTGACCACAACCTATGGGAAACTGTGTATACAACACAATATTTTCATGCAAAAGTTTGTATCAAACACTTAGGGACATCAGCACAAGAGGTCAGAGCAGCAGTTCTCAACCCCAGGGCTTGCGATCTCTTTGAGAGTCAAATGACCCTTTCACAGGTCTTGCCTTAGACTCCCAGAAAACATAGATATTTACCTTGCAATTGGTAACAGTAGCAAAATGACAGTTATAAAGTAGCAACAAAAGTAATTTATGGTTGGGGTGTCACAGTAGGAGGGACTGTATTAAAGGGTCATAGCATCAGGAAGGTTCAGCGGATAACGATGTTTGCTTGCTCTCAAACCTGAGAACCTGAGTATCACTTCTTGAATCCACATGATAGAGGGAAGAAGAAAAAAAAAAAACAGACTCTCGCAAGTTGTCCTCTGTTTTCTGAATGGGCTAGATGGCATACACACACACACACACACACACACACACACACACACACACACACTCCAAACATATGTACTTTTTATTTTTTTATAAAAAGTAGTACAAAATACTTTTAAGCAAAAAAAATCACTTCAGCTTTTAAATTTTTTTTAACAGGTATCGTTAAGTCGCCTAAGAGATGTTTTAAGATAGAGCTATGCATGATGACAGACGCTTCCAAAACTACACAGGACAAACTGAACAATACAACTTGAGAACTGAAGAGATTTCCTTGAATTTCATTTAGTGAGTGCTCTTCGGGCTTCCTGCCTCCTAGGCGATTTCATTCGTTCAATTCAACTCTTAATAGTTTCCCAAACACACAAATCAACCCGGCTCTCCCTAGCTTATGTATGGTGAGTAAAGACCTTGACTTTTTTTTTTTTTTAATGTCACCTTAGAAAGAGCCTTTGAGCAATATTTGTCTCCCCTGCAACATGTTGACATTAAAAGGCCTCTGCTGTGTTCCACACACACTTTCCCAAGCCGGATGTGGCTTCCAGCAGCCTGAGTTTCACTCAGCTGTGTCCGGGGAAACTAAAAGTCCTGGCTAAAGCTGCCTCACCTGCCTCATCAAGTTTTACACACTCCTGATTGACATCTCCTCAGAAGGTCCACAGGCTTTGTTTTTGTGGGATCATAACCCACCGCTGATGCCTTCTGCAGGAAAAGGTAGCAGCAATCCAGGGAGGCCGTGGCTGTCACGGGGTAACTGCAAGCATCCCACAGCTTCTCATTTAAAGAGCCAACTAGTAGGGGTGGGCTTTCACAGCTGCAAACACCAACAGTAACGGGCATGCCGATCTTCTTCTAGCAACATCAGGACCTGTACAAGTTCTGCACCACAGCTTGGAGAAAAGTAGCTGATTGACGCATTGATGGGAAAAAGCTATTTTAAAATTACTCCAAGAGTCTAAACCATCAGTCTGACTGGGAGGCTCATGCCTCCACTTCACACACAAGGTCTGTTTTCCTGCCTAATTTAAGAATGAATCGCTGACATCTCCAAGGTGCCATACCCTAAGGAGAGAACGTACCCATCACAATGCCAACGAGGGGGGTACAGAACACCACCAACCCCTCGCGCCCGCAGTGGGTGCCAATTCTTACCTTAGCAGATTAGACAGGGGCAGAGGTCCGGATCCACCACCCAGGATCCCTCCTTTCCTGCCAGATAGGAGTTTCTCCACCAGAGCCACATTGCCAGTACGAGCAGCCTCTAGCAGCTCCTGGTCCTTCCCCATAGTCTCTCACCGAGTCCGCTACAGAGTCCTTTCCCTGCTCCGGTCCTCCTCCAGGTCCACTCCCCAAAAGCCAGGGCCCTCCCCGCCCCACCCTAAAAGGATGCCCGGGCTTCAGCACGCGGAGATTCCCCGCAGCCCCGCACAGGGAGCAGCACGCCGTCCTCCTTCTCCCGGAGCAGCTTTACAATGGGGAGCAGCCCGTGTTTGGGCAGAGGGGCTGGCCGAGCGGCGACGCGCCCCCACAGCCACTCCCCTGCATTCCCGAGGCCTCCTTCCCGCGGGTGGGGTGCGAGCGGGTGGGGACCGGGCCCGGGTGCTGCCGAGGAACGGAAGGAGGATGCAGAGCTCTGAGCACAGAGAATGCCAAGCACTGGGCAGGATGCTCCGGCGCTGACAGGAGGATGCTGAGCACGGGGAAGGATGCTCCGGCACTGAGGAGCAACACGGAGCTCTGAGGCTGATGAGGAGCGAGTCAAGCGCGTCCTCCCGGGAGCTAGAGGGTAGCGAACCACAGCGGCAGAGGCGGCCGGTGCTTACGAGCGCCCAGCCTGGACCCTACTGGGTTCCGCGCCCCGCAGGCTCGGCTCTTTCAGGCCGGCGATGGCCGCGGCCCGCGGCTGCAAGAAGCGCGGCAGCCGCGGCTGGGGTGGCTGCGGCCCGCGCCGAGGCTGGGCTGTGCGGGCTGTGCGGGCGAGCCGCGGCGGGTGCGTGCGGAGGGCGGCGGCGGCGGCAGCTCGGAGGCTCGGCGCGCGGGGGGCGTGTGCGCGCGGCAGGTGCGGCCAGGGGCCGGCCGTGGGAGGGCAGGGGATGGGGGTGCAGCTCTGTGCCCAGTGGGCGGGGCCCTCCTTGCTCCCTCCTCCGTGCTCCCTCCGCTCTCCTCCCTCCTTCCCCGCTCTTTGCTCCCTCTCCCTCCTCTCTCTCCCCCTCCCCCCCCACCCCTTCTGCTCCACTTCTCCCGTCTCCTCGGAAGAGGTTTAACTGTGTGAGTACTGGAGATCACCGGGCTAGCTGAGGCGCCTTCTCTGCCTGGAGCCCAGAGTCAGTCAGTAGCCGTACTTGGGGGAAATCTTCCACTAGGATGGAGATACCTGATGCTGGGAAGGGGCGCTTTTGCTGCTGTTTCTGTCCCAGTCCAGGGGACTTGCTTGGCCTCTGCTGAGAGTCTGAGATGTCCGCCCTTGGAAGAGGCAGAAGAGGTTTGTTTCATCCTAGTGTCTGAACCACTGAATGCCTTGTGACTTTTGCAGGTTTTTTAGGGGTTTTAATCAGCCTGAATTTTACTTGGGCTTTGGAGATCTGCTGACTTGTGCAAGCACCAGAAAAAGGGTTCTCATTGGAAATTCTTCCACATCCACCCTAGGAAAAATATAAATGGGCATGGATGAGAGAACTGCTTTGATTTGCATATATCATCAGCAGTTCATTGTGTATGGCTGCCTTGATTTTGTTGGCTGTTTTCCTTGCTTGTGGTAGAGAACGAATGCTTATTCTCCTTTGAAACTTCCTGTGACAGCTTGTGGTCAATTGGAAGGAAAAGATGCGACTGTCGTTTTGCTTACAAGAACCCGATGAACTAGATGTCATTACTATATATTACTGTAGAACTAAAGTTAGAGGTTCAGAAAAGGACAAGGTGCCACACAGTCGTTGGCTGACAAACTGGACCTGGGAGTTAGTAAGATGGCTCAGCAGGTAAAAGAGCTTATGCCCAGCCTGAGGACCTCCTCAGCCCTCATAGTAAAAGGAAATAGCTCCCACCAGTTGTCCTCCGGCCTCCATATGCACGCACGCGCATGCATGTGCGCGTGCACACATACCTGTGTGCTCCCAATAAATAAATATAAAAATAAATAAATAAATAAATAAATAAATAAATAAATAAATAAAAGGGTTGGCGAGATAGTTCTACAGTTAAAGAGTATTCTCCTGCTCTTTCGGAGAATCAGAGTTCAGTTCCTTGCACCCATATCAAGTGGCTGACAATTTTGTGTAACTCCAGCCATAGGGAATCCAGATCATCTGGCCTCCACAGGCCCTACACTTCGGTGCGCGCGCGCGCGCGCACACATACACACACACACACACACAAGCACACACACATAGAAACAAATCTTTAAAATAAATCAATAATAAATGGAAAAAATTTAATAGCTGGATCCTAGAATTGGCTTAATTCAGATCCCAACAACATTGAATAGCAAATGACACCGAAGTTAATTCTTACAAACATTGGATGAGCGCTCGCCACATGCCCGAAGCCATATGTACTATATTTTTGTTTCCACACTCGACAAAATTTCTGTAGACTATGAGACTATCATGCGTGCATTTTGCTTTTCTGTGGGGGCAGAGGTGCCTCTTAAATCCTTAGTGTACATATGAGGACACCGATGAGCTCAAAGTCATGCTGCTGGGAAGTAAGGCAGGCAGGACAAACCCAGGACTCCCTGCTGTCTAGGCCAAGACCTTAAGTGAACAACAGGGAAACTCAAAAGACACTCGGGAAAATAGATAGATAGATAGATAGATAGATAGATAGATAGATAGATAGATAGATAGATAGATAGATAGATAGATGGATGGATATGGATGGATGGATGGATGGATGGATGGATGGATGGATGGATGGATGGATGGATGGATGGATGGATTGGTAGATTTGTAGATAGACAGATAGATAGATAGATAGATAGATAGATAGATAGATAGATAGATAGATAGATAAAAATAATTTAAAATGTTTTTCTGTAGCTCAATAGTCTAAGATTTTATTTCAGTGGCTCAGAGCATCAAGTAAATTCTTCTCCTTGCAAGATCCCCAGAAGACACAGAGTTTGACTGTCTGATGTTTTGGTTTTGTTTTTCATTTTAAAATCTATTTTAATGAGAAGACGATATATGACCCCCTGACATAACGGGCCTATCAGAACAGTTCGTGAAACAAGAAAAGAGTAGTCATGAATTCGTTTTGAAAACAGCACAGGAAAAATCCTTTTTCTCCTTTACTACTGTTGCCTCCCAAACAAAAAAACTTCTCCCAGCATATTCTATAAGTACTCAAGAGAGAAAAGCTAAAATATCAACCGATATCAAATCATGGACGAGTTAGTGACTGGGGGCTCGTGAGTCCTCCTTATCAAAATCATGCGACTTCCAGGGGGGAAACCATTAAAAATGATTTGTGCTAAAGATCAGTGCCAAGTTCCAGCCACTCTGCTGACATATGATATTCAAAAGCAATTTTCTACTCTACACGTTTTATTTTAGATACTTCCTAACTCCCTACTGAAGAGGACAAAGGCTTTCACTGAATGATAATAAGCTCGCAAATTAAAAGAGAAAACAATATTCCAAGAATCCAAAGAGGCTAGATATACAGGATGTTTTTTAAGTGTCCAGATTTCATCAAATATATTTGCATCTGTGAGCAATAGAAAGAAGCATTAAATCTTGGGAGCCAACTAGTCAATCTGGATCTCAGTTTGTTAGATAAAAGTTTGGAATTTATCTCTACTAGGCTTCCCCATCCTAACAATATAGTCTAGTGGGGAATACAGAGATTCTTATTTTAACCTGATTTTAGGACTAAGAGGTAGATAGAATTGCTGTTAAAAAAAATGTAGCCCTTACTCCTTTTAAATCCTTTATTTTAGATTACCATATACACAAATGTAATTATAAATTATTTTGAGCACATGGAAAAGTGTGTGTGTGTGTGTGTGTGTGTGTGTGTGTGTGTAGAGTGTTGGGATCACTAAATGGAGCTTATGATGGTTTGTATATGCTCAGCTCAGGAAGTGGCATCATTATAAGGTGTAGCCTTGTTGGAGTAGGTGTGTCACTGTGGGTGTGGCTTAAGACCCTCATCCTAGCTGCCTGGAAGCCAATATTCTGCTATCAGCCTTCAGATGAAGATGTAGAACTCTCAGCTCCTCCTGCACCATGCCTGCCTGGATGCTGCCATGCTCCCTCCTTGATGATACTGGACTGAACCTCTGAACCTATAAGCTAACCCCAGTGAAACGTTGTCCTTTATAAGAGTCATCTTGGTCATGGTTTCTGTTCATGGCAGTAAAACCCCAACTAAGACAGGGCTGAAAATAAAAATGGGAAGAAAAACAAAGATGAAACAAGAAAGCATGTATTTATAGAATGTAAACAAGGAAAGCCTTTGAAAACATAAAGACAGTGAAGGATCTTGAACCTAAATCAACTTAGAATGATATCTCTTAGTCTGTTGATCTGTTTGCCGTGAGGAAAAAGGAAAAGATAATGTCTTTTCTTATGTGGAGAGTTCACAAGTAAGGCTCTGGTCCTCAACTCTCCTAAAACTTCAACCCTTTAAGATAATTCTCATGCTTTTGATGACCACCAACCATGAGATTATTTTCCTTGCTACTTCATAACTGTGATTTTGCTACTGTTATGAGCCTTAGTGTAAATATCCGTGTTTTCCAAGGTCAACCCACCGAGGGGTAGCGCTGAGCTAAGGTGTGGCAATTTGAATTGGGTAATGCTCTCCTAGGCTCCTGGAACACTTGGTATCCAGTTAGTGGTGTTGTTTGGGAAGGCTATAGAGCCTTTAAGAGGTGGAGCCTTCTTGGAGGAAGTACATCACTAGAGGTCGACTGAGGTCGCACAGCCTGACCTCACTTCCTTTTCTTTCCCTCTGCTTCCTGTTTGTGGCTGAAATGTGATCCTTCCTGGCTTTGAGACCAGTCTCATGTTCGTGCTACCATGCACTCTCTGTCATCATGGACTGACTATATCTCATATCGTCTGGAACGTTACACTCAAACAAATCCCTTTCTTCCCTGACTTGCTCTGTGTTAGAGTACTTTACCACTGAAACAGAAAGGTAACTATAGATAAGCTAAGCTAGAATAACACTGTAACTTGGGTGAAGCAGGCATGTGCTCCCTTCACCCATTTCAGGCCTATCTCTCGTGTGGTTGGTCTATGGGGCAGACGTGAACAAATCCTAAATCCGGAATATAGATTTAGGACACTAGATAAGGATACTAGAACCCTGAGTAAGAGACCAGGATTTTTTTGCAGTGATTTTTTTTAAAGATTTATTTATTTACTTTATGTATGTGAATACACTGCAGTTGTCTTCAGACACAGCAGAAGAGGGCATTGGATTCCATTACAGATGGTTGTGAGCCACCATGTGGTTGCTGGGAATTGAACTCAGGACCTCAGGAAGAGCAGTCAGTGCTCTTAACCACTGAGCCATCTCTCCAGCCCGAGACCAGGATTTTTATTCCTATGTTTCAGTCCATTCCTTTTTCATTTCCCCTGTCCCAAAACCTTTCTCTCTCACTCTCTTGGTGGGGAGTCTGGGGGACAGAGAACAAGCATATCGCCAATGTACAGTGTTTATGAAAATTTCCAGTCCATGAGCATTGAAGACCATGAGGTGATAATCACTCAGTCCTCTCCAAACAAGTTTATCACGTGCACGTTGTCTTCATTGCTGGCTCAAGTAAGTTCTAACAGTATACATCTCTACTAGAGTCACACCAGTAAGGAGTCACCCACCCTAGTGATAGACCTGCAGAGGAGGAAGGGGAAATGCCCTTGCTTCATCCAAGCTACAGCTCTATCCTAGCTGTGTTTACTTTACGTTTGTTATGTTACTTTTCTGTTGCAGTGGTAAAGTACTCTGTCAGAGGGCAATGTAGGGAAGAGAGGAGTTCATTTTAGCTTAGAGTTCCAGAAGACCTGGAAATGTGGATCTTGGGACCTGCCTCTGGGCAAAGCTACCTCTGGCACATATACAAACATACACCAGAATGATTCTGCCAGATTAAAATCTGAAGAGGCTAAATATCCAGGATTTTTTTTTCAGTGTCCAGATTTCTATCTGTGAGTGGTAGACAGAACCATTAAATTGAGGGAGACCAACTAGATGATATGTTTGTCTGTTAGGTGATCATTTGGAATCCATTTCTTCCCAATCCAAACAATAAATTCTTTGGTCAACTATATAGATTTTGTTTTTTTTTTTTTTATTTCATCCTGATTACAGGTCTAGGAGTCTCTCTACCAAAGAGAGTAAGAACAAAAAACAAAATGAGAACTAGGAAGCTGGATGCCAAAACCCACTAACCTGTTGAGTGACCCATGAGACAGAAGAGGCAAGAGAAAAAGAAAACTAGAGTTAAGCCAGAATCAAATCAACTCCACCCACTGGCAAAGCATTCCCGAAGGGTCTAAGGAGAAAAAAACAAAGTGTTCACTGCCTCACCACTCCCTCTTAGTAACAGAAGTTTCCTGTCGCCTAGGGAGAGCCAGTGAGAAGGAATAGAGATTCCCCCAGGATCCTACTCCTCACGTTCCATCACCCTTCCTAGGGCTTGAGGTATTAACCCCCTCCCTTCTCAGAGACAACCTACTTCTGTGCTACTCTTACCTTTGAGAGCCCCACGTATACCCAAGGTGGGGCCCCACATATACTCACTGGAAATGTAGTGTAGTCTACAAAGCCTCGCACTGAGGGGAGCTCTCTAAAATTAGGAATCCCCCCCATTGAAATTAGTTTTCCCCCATCTCTTTATTTTTCTACTGAGAAGCTGGGTGTGGTGCTCCACACCGTTGATCCCAGTGATCCAGAGGCAGGTGGATCTCTGAGTTTGAGGCTAGCTAGCCTTGTCTACAGAGTGAGTTCCAGGATATCCTACACAGAGGATTCTACTGAGAAAATGCCAGGTACATCTGACAACCTATTATACAACACCCATCTTAGTTAGGGTTTTAGTGCTGTAAAGAGACACCATGACCACAGCAATTCTTAGAATGTCTAACTTTTAATTGGGGCTGACTTACAGCTTTAGAGGTTTAATCCATTATCTTCATGGTAGGAAACATGGCAGATAAGACACTGCAGGAACCAAGACTTCTCCACCTTTATACAAAAGCAGACAGGAGGAGACTGATTCCACAGTAGGCAGAATTTGAGCATAGGAGACCTCAAAGCCCTCCTACATAGCGATGTACTTCCTTCAATAAGGCCACACCTCCTAACAGTGCCTCTCCCTATGACCAACCATTGAAACACATGAATCTATGGGGGTCAAACCTATTCAAACCACCACAGTACCTCAGAGAAGCAGCTAAAAATATACACAAACATATAATTTAGTCTGGGCATCTGATCGCCTTCAAACAGCTAATCTCAGCCTTCCTTCTTTAACCCCATCTACTCAGTAATGTAGGTTGTGCAGTCTCTGTCACGGCACTCAGTCCTGCTGTTGTACCTTAAAAGTGGCCTTAAGGAGATATTTAAATAAATGAGGGTAGTTGTAATTTAGTTAAAAAAGAAAAAAATTTCCTTATGTACACCGAAATGTGAAATTTATATTATATTTCTATCATATTCACAGATTACAGGATAACTTATCAACTGCTTAAAAATGCAAAGGCTGGAGGGATGGCTCAGTGGTTAAGAGCACTCACCACTCTTCCAGAGGACAGGAGTTCTACTCCCAGTACTTAGAGCAGATCACAATTACCTGTAACTCTACTCCCAAGAGAGTCAATGCCTCCTCGTGGTCTTCGCTGGTACTGCACACATGTGATACACAGACAAACATACAGGCAAACACCCATGCACACAAACATAGTGTTAGTGAGGAGTTCTTAGTTCTTTGACTATAAAGGCTGTCAAGTGGGACTGACCCAAGCTACAATGGCTTGATCTAAAGCCTACCTAGAATAATACTTCTTCATTTAGCTTGACTGTTTAAATGTGGGGGTATAGGGAAGAAGCAGACTAAATGACCCCTTATGCCATCTCCCCCCATCCCTTAGCCTGGGCAGGTAGGAAGTCTCCCCATCCGTAAATTCTAATTCCCATATATCTAGAATTGACTCTTAGCATCTTTTGTTGCATTTTTACTGTGCCTTTCTTTAGGCCTCCTTGTGTCCACCTTTGCCACAGTTATAGCAAGCATCTTGAAGAAGGGGCCGACCAAGCCATAACTAAACTTAGGAGGAGAAGGAGGGTACATGCTAGTATCGATGACCAAAGACAAGGGGCCCCACATGACTGAGATCCAAATTCTTGAGGGTAGCTACAGCTGGTTGATGCTGATGTCTGTGAGGGAAAGCAGTAATAGTGGATTAACTGCAGTTTCTGAAATAAACTACCAATGCCAGGTTGAGGAAGTGCAGCTGGAGGAAACACAGCCTCCTTCAAGCATCCTCTGTTGGTGGATTAGAACCAGGGGCAAAGCAGTGATACTGGTACAACCACACATAACATAACAACCTCTTTCATGAACACAGGAAACTAAGCTTCCTGTCCACCGCAGTGGTCTTGTGTGCTCATCTTGCCTACTAACGCAGCTGTTACAGATTGTAGGCGTGCTATACAGTGGTGACGCAACACCAAAATCGCCTAACTATGCACTTCCCAGAATGCATCTCTGTCATTAAGCATCACAGAACTATATATGAGAGTGGGTATAAAGTTAAGAAATAGTAACATTATAATTGACATAACCACTCCCTGGAAGTTTCAATTCTTCATGCCTTGATCCCTGTGATCAAGGGATCCTTTGATCCCTTCACAGTGTTCTACCCTCGGCTTCTAAGTGTTCCTAATTCCCTCTCTCCATTCCTAAGACTCTTGGACCTCTGCTCCCACTCCTGAAATTTCCAGCCCTTTTGGACTCTACTGTCTGCTCCAGGGCAGAATCCTACCTACCCCTTACTAGTTCCTATAAAAGCTCTGATCATTTTCAATAACTTGGAGGGTGACATGTTTTCTTACAGAATTTCACCAAGCACCTGAAAAAACATTTATAATTCTCTTTATTTAGCACATTCTGATACCCTCAGAGAGACTCCTGGGCCCAGACATTCAGCACTGCCTAAAAGAGACCCTTGAAAATTGTGATCCAGTGGTTGTAAAGACGAACACATTCAACTGTTTTCCTCTTCCTTTCTTTCCTCCTCCTCCTCCTCCTCCTCCTCCTCCTCCTCCTCCTCCTCCTCCTCCTCCTCTTCCCCTCCTCCATCTCATGGATTTTCTTTTTTTATTTCTTTTTTTTTTCTTGTTTTTTTTTTCTTGTTTTGGTTAATTTGTTTGTGACAAGATCTCAATGTACAGCTACCCCAAACTCCCAATCCCCCTGCCTCAGCCTCCCAAGTGCTAGAATTATTATAGGTCTGCACCACTGTTGCTCAGTTTCCTCGTAGTTTGATGGGTACAACCTCCATTATTAGCAGGCTGCAGTCCCAGCACTCCAGATGGCCAAGGTAGGAAGACGGCCACAGGTTCGAGAACAGCACGGACTGAACACTCTGAGCCGGCCACTGAGCCCATCAAGGGTGGACAGATGCATCCCAGGGTGGGGATGCCGGGTGGCTCAGGAAAATGACTGTGAATTCCAAAGTACTAAATAGGCTAACATTTCCCATCATGCTGCCGCAACCCAACATGGCTTTGTTTGATTGAACAATACAAAATCTCTTCATGCTATATTGGACTTACCCCAACAAACACACGCATGCACACGCACGCGCACACACACACACACACACACACACACTCACACACACACATACAGAGCACTCTTCCACACACGTACCGCTCCTACACACACACACACACACACTCACACACACACATGCAGAGCACTCTTCCATACACGTACCGCTCCTACACACACACACACACACACACACCACTCCTTCTACATGAACACACACACACCACTCCTCTTCCACACACACATTCACATACCCATACGTACCATTCCTCCTACACACATACACAAACACACACAAATACATTCACACCACACACACACCACACACACCACTTCTCCACACACTCACCACTCCTACACACATACACACAACACACACACACACCACTCCTCTTCCACACACACATTCACACACCCATACACACCAGTCCTCCTACATACACACACACACACACACACACACACACACAGAGCCAAAGAGAAAACCCAAGACAGATTTAAAACTAGAAGAAAAAGTTAGCTTTCTAGTCTCACAATTCATGTGTCCTTTGTCTGTATTCTATTCTTGTCACCTGATACTACCATTCTTGGTCTTTCCAGGCGTACTACTCTACCTGAACTCACAGCTGTTTGTCTACAGACATGTAAGCATCATGTTTGCGGTCTGCATTTGAGGGAGTTTTTTTCTTTCTGAGTTTGTGTGACCTCGCTTAATATTACATGTTCTATATCCGTCTAGCTTCCTGGGTCTTGAAATCGCCTCGCTTCCTCTTTGCTCCTTCCCAAACTATCTCATGAGTGTGCTTATCTGACTGATGGTGTTGTATAAATCCCTGAGGCTCTGCACACATCTCTTCATCATTACTTTGTTTGCTCTTTTTTATGATTTATTTATTTAATGTATGTGAGTGCACTGTCGCTGTCTTCAGACACACCAGAAGAGGGCATCAGATTCCATTACAGATGGTTGTGAGCCACCAAGTGTTTTCTGGAAACTGAACTCAGGACCTCTGGAAGAGCAGTGCTCTTAACCGCTGAGCCATCTCTCCAGCCCTCATTTGCTCTTTAAAGTTGGTACTTTCCGGAAATCTGTCTTCAAGAGCCCCAGCTCCCTTTCCTCCTGTCTGTAGCTGTTGAACACCTATGATTTTTTTTAATCAATTTAGCTATTATATATTTTCTGTATCAGTACTTCTGTTTATTTTTTTAAAATAAGTTCTGCTGCTTTCTTGTTACTTATTCTGCTCATAGATAACCTTCCTGGTTCCCTTTGTGAATAGTTTCCTTTAGGTATTTGAGCATATTCAAGAGGGTGTTTTAAACCTTTACTGAGTTTGATACTTATGTTTCTGCAGGGACACAGACTAAGAGATTTCCTTTCTTAAATGCATCGTTTTTCCTTTTTCTTTTTATGCTTGTGTTTTGTCAAAAATTAGGCATCTGAAAAAAAAACACAGCCATAACCACTGCTTTGAAGATAGTCTCTGAATTGAGGAAGCTCTTCACTAATTAAATTAATCTAAATATTTTTGGTCTTCTCAGACCTTTTCTCCTCCCCTTCTCTCCCTCTGTGTGTGTGTGTGTGTGTGTGTGTGTGTGTATGTGCGCGCATTGTGTGTATATGTTATATGTGTTATGTGTATATATGTTGTGTATGTGTATGGTGTGTGTGTTGTATTGTGTTATGTTGTGTATTGTGTCTATATGTCTTATGTGTATATTGTGTCTATATGTCTTATGTGTGTACATTTGTGGGGTTTTTGTGCATGCACGCATTCTTGCATGCGTGCGTGTGTGCTCTTTTCTGATTCCCCCAGTGTAGATGACTGCTTTTAAATGTTTTGGTTTTCTGGGGTTTCTCCTTTGCTTGTTGTTGAAGCCCTAGCTGTTGTATTATGTCCCTCAGTCAGTTATCCCTGGCCCCAGGAGTCTGTGAGCTGCAGCTACTTACATTGCCACGAGGCCTTTGCACTGCTTCCTGTGGCTCTCTCTGCCCGAAATCCAAACTGTTCTACTTTTGACCGTCTGAGCTCTAAATTAGGTAACAAAGAGACTAAGCAGGTATACCCTAGGCAGGCATGAACGTTGCTTGTAAGGTCCACTCTGCTATCTCCAGTTTGCAGAATGAGGTCCACAGTCGGAAGAAAGAAAGAAAGAAAGAAAGAAAGAAAGAAAGAAAGAAAGAAAGAAAGAGAACAAACTTTTTCTGCTGAGTGTGCACTTACTCCAGGGGTGGGGGGGCATTCACTCCCTCACTATATACATCACTACTAATTTTTAGAGAACTCTGAGATGGCTATTCTTGGCAGCCAACTTGACCACATCTGAAATTAACTAAACCCAAGTGGTTGGGTACACCTGTGAGAATTAATTTTTTCCTTTATTAAATCATTTGAAGTGGGAAGACTCACTTTTAATCCAGATCTTTTGAAATGGAAAGGTTCACTTTTAATCTGGATCTTTCGAGGTGGGAAGACCCACCTTTAATTTGGGCCACACCGTCTGATGACAGCCTATATGAAGGACACAGAAGAAGGAAGCTTGCTCTCACTCTCACCGCCAAGTCCACTCCTTCCCTGACATTAGAGCCCACCTCTTTGGAGTTCCGTAATATACTGAGGACCAGCTGAGACACCCAGCCTTGTGGACTGAATGACTACTGGATTCTTGGTTCTTCTTTAGGTAAACATTGTTAGTCTAGCTGGACCACAGCCTGTAATTCTAATAAATCTAATAAATCCCCTTTATACATATAATATATGTATATAACATGTATAATGCATATATACATATATGTATTATATATGTATATACATTACACAAACATATATACATATATACATATACATACATATATACATATATATATATACATATATATATATACATATACAACCAGGTAAGCCAACAAGCTCTTTTTCTCTATACCTATCTCTGTAGATATGGGTAGAATTTTCTCCCTCCATTTCAGTTCTCTGGCAGATCAAGACGTCATTGTTTTTCTGTTTCTTCCTTATTGTAAGGATGGGCATGGTGACTTTCGAACTCTTTGTACATCATAACTTCAGTTGGAAACATGTCTTTGTAATTATTTATTCATTCTACATGGACTTTTTGGTTTTTTGCTGGTATATATCAAACACCTGGACCTTGGATTCGAAATGGTATTTTCATAAGTAAGATACAGTATAAAGACCAACTTGCTTGTTTGCCCGTTCTGAAATGCACTGGCTTATTTTTGATTCTTTGTTTGATTCACCGTTAACTATGTATCCAGCACTTTGGGGGACCAGGGTAGTAAATGCACTTTAACGAACTGTCACGTCTCATTAAGTATCTCAGTAAGTCTCAAGGCTTCATCTGCAGACCAAGTAGTGAACCCTCAAGACACTCAGGGTCCTGTACTTCCCAGATCCGCATACTTCATGTAAAGCTTTGTATATTCCTTAGTCCTGTGCCAGCTCTTCATTGCACTTAAAAAAAAGTCACCCTTCATGGGCCTGGAGAGATGGCTCAATGGTTAAGAGCACTGACTGCTCTTCCAGAGGTCCTGAGTTCAATTCCCAGCAACAACATGGTGGTTCATAACCATCTGTAATGGGATCCTATATCCTCTTCTGGTGTGTCTGAAGACAGTGAAAGTGTACTCACATAAAACAAATAAACCTTTAAAAATAAAAATCACCCTCCTTGGGCCTGGAGAAATAGCTCTGTGTTTAAAAGGACTGGATACCAGAAGACCTGAGTCCAGTTTCTGCCATATGCAATTGGATCACATCTGCCTATAACTCCATTGCAGGGCATCTGTGGCCCTCTTCTGTCTTCTGAGGGAACTGATGTGTGTGTGTGTGTGTGTGTGTGTGTGTGTGTGTGTGTGTGTGTGTGTGTGTGTGTGTTGCGCAGAGAGATACACAGAACAACCATATATGTAAGACTGAGGTTCTCCTCACCTTTTTATGTGATTGTCGCAATGTCCTCCATTTGCCCAAACTTCAAATCCAGGTCTGGCTTCCCTGAGCAAATGTTGTGTGTCTGTTTGTTTTGTTTTTGACACAGGAGACTCTGCCCTGGAACTCACTCCATAGACCAGGCTGTCCTCAGACTCACAGAAATCTGCCTGCCTCTGCCTCCCGAGTGCTGGGAGTAGAGGCGTTAGCCACCACCGACCAGCAGCAAATAGGTTTTTAACGAAGATGATAGCAGCAGAGACCTTGGGATCGCTGGCCCTGCTCTCTGGAGTTTGACCTCTCTTATTTTAGGGATCCTGACAGTTTAGGTAACTAATGCAGCCACTCGCAGTATCTAGCTCCATTTAATAAGCCTTGAATTTTCTTCATGTCTTATTGGCAAACGTGTCTGTTAAAACCGAATAAGGTAAAGTTTAGATAGGGAGTTTCTAGAAAGTAGGGAAGCTTTACCTAAATATAGAAAACAATAGATTGCAAAATTGATTCTGATTAAGTGTGTGTGTCTGTGTATCTTTGAGTGTGTGTGTGTGTGTGTATATCTGTGAGTGTGTGTGTGTGTGTATGCCTGTGTGTGTG
Organism: Rattus rattus; assembly: GCF_011064425.1. NCBI lineage: Eukaryota > Metazoa > Chordata > Mammalia > Rodentia > Muridae > Rattus > Rattus rattus. Next base: position 168,938,184 of record NC_046154.1, on the reverse strand, counting down.
TGTCTGTGCGTATGTGTCTGTGTGTATGTGTCTATGTGTGTGGCTGCATGTATGTCTCTGTGTTTGTGGCTGTATCTGTGTGTGTCTGTGTGTATATGTGTGTGTGTGTGGCTATGTGTGTGTGTGGAGGGAAACACCCCTCCATGGCCTCTGCATCAGCTCCTGCTTCCTGACCTGCTTGAGTTCCAGTCCTGACTTCCTTTGGTGATGAACAGCAATGTGGAAATGTAAGCTGAATAAACCCTTTCCTCCCCAACTTGCTTCTTGGTCGTGATGTTTGTGCAGGAATAGAAACCCTGACTAAGACAACTATTTATTTGACATATTTTGTCTTTGTTTCCATAGCTGTGCAGCTGATATTTGATGTCTTTGTTATTAGAGCTCCATCTTATGAACGTCCTGTCTGCCAGGTGCTGCCCTGACTGATAGAATGGACACTAAGAACGGCATCTTCCAATCTCCATGGAGTTTCAATCAGAAGCTGTAAGAGATATCAGTCATCAAGAAAAAGAGGCCACCCCCTGGTTTTTGCCAATTTCTATTTACTGCCTGTAGTGGTTTGAACATGCTTGGCCAGGGGAGTGGTACTATTAGGAGGTGGGTCTTGTTGGAATAGGTATGGCCTTGATGGAGGAAGTGTGTCACTGTAGGGGTGGACGTTGAGACACTCTTCCTAGCTGCCTGGAAGCCAGACTTCTGTGTGCCTTCAGAACACGATAGAGAACTCTCAGCACCGCCAGCACCATGCCTGCCTGGATGCTGCCATGCTTCCTGCCTTGATGATAATGGACTGAACCTCTGAATCTGTAAGCCAGTCCCAATTAAATATCTATAAGAGTTGCTTTGGTCATGGTGTCTCTTCACAGCAGATGAAACCCTCACACACCGCTCCATTCATGAAGGCACAGAATATCATGGAAGCCGGCTCCCCTTTCAGCAAGCGTGTTAAGAAACACACTTGCATCGCCTTAATGATGTAACGAGAGCATGGCTTTCCCGGGGAACTCATTCAGCTCCTCCCGGATGCTTGCTGTGTACTAGGAAGTCTGCCAAGTGCTGGCGTTTCAGCGCTGAAGAAGCCAAATGCGATCACAAGCATACAGAAGCCACCTTCTATTCAGGCAGAGCGCTGTGGAGCAGGGACCAACAGCGTTGACGAGTGTTAGGAAGAACGTTCAAAGCCCCGGGACAAAGAGCAGCAGATCCATCACCTAAGTTTGGGGGCGAGTGGAATATCTGTCTCTGTGTGAGACATTGAATGTGGGACCTGAGAAATGAGGCGGAAGGAGGGATATGGGGAGGGGCGTTCCATGAACACCGTGGGGAGCAACTGATAGCTGGCCCTCATGTCAGCCCCTCTCTTCAGCTGTGCTCCTAGCTTGCTTTATACCCTCACATATCCTCGCTGTGCTTGAATTTCATTCTAGTCATCGAATGTTCTTAATTTCACAAAACACATAAGGTATTATTTTTTAAAAAATGCTTTTTTTTTTTTTTTTTTGGTTCTTTTTTTTTCGGAGCTGGGGATCAACTGAACCCAGGGCCTTGGCGCTTCCTAGGCAAGCGCTCTACCACTGAGCTAATTTCCCCAAAAAAAAATGCTTTTTCTTAAAGTGAAAAGAATTTCCTTTTCCATTTCCGTATACACCCTGACATCATTTTAAATGAACTTTGTGTGAAGAAGCCTCCCTGTAGTAAAAGAAAACAAAGTAAATAAACCAGGGCTCCACTTTGCAAAGTGCCTGTGTATATGCTCCAGACCAGGGAGTAGAGATGGGGACAGTCTCAACAATCTGAAGAAAAAAAAAAATGCTAAGCTAAATATAAAAGTTGAATAGTTAATTCTAGCTATAATTGTCCGCCGTACATATGCTTTTTAGTTTCCATGAGCTAACAAAGAAACATGTGCAGCTAATTTTCTCTTTATTTGCTGCAGTACAAAGTCCTCCCACCTACCATGTTCACGGGCTGGCTCCTTCCTGCTACCCAGCTGAAGCCGAAACCTGCCAATATGGGGACCAAGCTGGACCCCATCTGCAGCCAAGAACAGAAGGGGAACCATTGTGAGATTTTTCTGGGCACAGTAGTTCTCATCAGACTAAATGTATGTGTTTTATTTTATATTGCCACCGAATGCTACCCGAGGCATTTTCTATTATCCTTCAGATCACAGGGCATATCATAATAAAGGGCTAGAGCTGCGGGCAGAAAACCTGGGCTTGACTCAGAATATCTGGAGTCCAACCCTGGTATGACCTTTTCTTAGTTTGGAGACCTTGGGGAGATAGTGTGCCCACGTGGGAATGTAATACACACACAGTCACCTTCAGAGGTCTGCTATTAGCTTGCTGGGATTGAAGTAACAAAATACCATAGAGTAGAGGAGTTAAAGAAGAACAACATGTTTGCACATAGCTTCAGAAGCTAGACATCACAGGGTTAATATCTTCTGGTTGGCTCAGCTTCCCTGTGGTCATAAGTCTTACTTCCATGTGTCTTTATCCTCTTCTTAAAGGGACAGTACTCAGATTAGATTAGACCTGTCTCAACCCATTTGTTTCTTTATAAAGACCTAGTCACCAAATAAGTCTCACGCTGATGTAACTGGGATTGGAATTTTAACATGTGGACACGAACTTGGAAAGACAGTTTGGCCCACAAGAACAGAATAACAGATTTACCATTTGTCCGTCTGTCTTTCCACATATATCCCAGGCTGGGTGAATTTCCTACGTGACTGAGGCTGGCCTCCTACCTTTACCTCCCAAATATGTAAATTATAGGCATGCAGAACACATCTGGCTAGTTAGCTGTCTTGCAAATCAGATTAATTAAGACTACTTAGTTCTAAGTAGGTGTTCAATAAATGTTCATTAAATCTAAACAAGTAAAATTTAAAATTTATTATTATTACTAATGTTGCCTAGATCTCCACTTGATGGCTAAATTGGCGGTAAAGGTAAATTTTAAATAACAAAACTATATTCTTTTTTCTTTTCTTTTTTTCGGAGCTGGGGACCGAACCCAGGGCCTTGAGCTTGCTAGGCAAGCGCTCTACCACTGAGCTAAATCCCCAACACAGAACTATATTCTTACAGGGATATAGAGCTCCTATCTAGTGTTTGGAAGTAATTTCATGCTTGAATCAATACCCCTTTTGAGATTTAGCATAATCAGGGAGATGTTATTTCAGTTTGAAATTCATAAGTTCATAATGCTCGTTGGAGTCATAAGAATCTTCTCATTGTGGAAGTTCTGAGCATTTTCAAAATTTTAATAATTGGAGCTGACTTTTTCTCACATTCTATTCTAAATTAAATATTTTTAGTTTTTTATTTAGTATTTGGGGGAGGGGGCAGAGGTAGGGGGAAGGGGAGGGGGAAGGGGGAGGAACAGGGAGAGGGAGGGAGAGAGAGAGAGAGAGAGAGAGAGAGAGAGAGAGAGAGAGAGAGAGAGAGAGAGAGAGAGATGCTGGTTTATATGTGGAGACCAGAGTCAGGAATTGATTCTCTCCTGGAGACACAATCAGGCTTTTACCTGTTAAGCTGTCTTACTGACCCCAAACTATAAACATTTAAGTTGATTGTTCAACTCTTAAGTTCAAGTATATAAATGTTATGTGTGTGTTACTTCATATAGTAAAACCAGGGAAACGGTAATTGTATTAATAAGTACATTAATACTACTGTATTAGTGAATGGATTCATTATTAGTAACAAGCACTTGTTAACTAACTTGTTAAAGAAACATTCCAGTGCTATTTTGGGAGCAAAATTAGACTAAAAGTAAAAAAAAAAAAAAAGAAAGAAAGAAAGAAAGTGACCCCCCCCCCAATCCTCAGTCGTTAAATCACTTCCCTGAAACAACCAGATAGATCAACCAGATAGATAGTACTTACCCAGCATGCCTGAAGCCTGGGCTTGAGCTCCTGCGTTGCATAAAGCAGGCATGCGCATGCCTGTAGTCACAACACCCCAGAGGTGTAGGGAGGTGGATCCCAAGTTTAAGGTCATTAACGGCTAAGATAGCAAGTTCAAGACCCACAGGAGACTATCTGAACATAAAAACTGCCAGCCTGTCCTTACAGTGATATTTAGTAGCTATGAAGTTTCCAATAAAGAAAGTCTCTGCAAAGATAGAAGCTCAGATAACATCTGACCCTATATAAGTTTGATCTACTATTTTATATAAAGACAAAAAAATTAAGTAGTGACTAGAGCCTTCGATCAAAACTGAGCCTGTCATTTCTGTCTTAGTTTTTTTCTGTCTTAGTTGGCGTATCCTGTTTTGGGTTAATAAACCTACATACAGAGTAGCTCATGACAGTCGACCTGATAAACGCAGACAGAAACATCCAGATTCTATGAAAGAATGGGAGGGTCGTGATGAATGAGGAGACGGAAAAACCCAAAGTCTTCTGGGTAAGGTTTTTGTTGTTATTGCTGTTCTAAATTATTAATCTCATAAACTCCATTGTGTTAAAAAATGTAAATATGAAAGGTCTCGCACCAAAATTAACCAGATCCAAAGTCTACACAACTCAACGAGCTTCTGTACAGTTTTCCTTACCCTTGGGAGTAAGGAAAGAAAGTAATAAAGTATTCAAATTGCTAGGGTAAGTAGGGACCTGTTGAACCACTTATCTTTAATACTATGAAGTATGTATTAAAAATACATTCCACATAAAATATTTAAGACTCGTTCTCAATTGAACATGCTCGCTCATGAGACCATAATCCTATAATCCCAGCACATGGGAGGCCTCGGCTACGTAATGAGGTCAGGCCAGCCTGAGCTACAAAGGGAGACCTCCTAATAGTGTCACTCTCCGGTGACCAAGCATTGAAATCTTTGAGTTTAGGGGGGCCATTCTTATTCAAACCACCACATAGGCAAATGGGTTTTTAGACACCTCAAAAGCATTTGCTCCTCTTCACATCACACAGTGAAATCTGCTCCTCCCCACAATTTAGCATTGCGTCCATAACGCTGGGCGTTCAGATAGGAGCTTTCCCATAAATAAGCTAGAGCCAATGAATGATGAACATTTCCCAGGAAACATCAGGATCAGAATGCCCCGCTCTGTGTACGTCTCCAAAGATTTAACCATCAGCCGAGGGTGGGTGGTGCCTGAAAAACTCACAGAAGAAATTGAGTGGGCAGTGTTTCTGAAATTGAAATTAGGGTGAATACTAGAAAGCAAAGGAAAACTTCATTTCTACACCTGAGCATGTGTCCTGAGATCCCTAACTCACCTTCAAATAGTTTAAAAATAAAGGTTTATATCACACAAATTATATTCTTTAGAGACAGGGTGCTCTAGGATACTGTTGTGCTGCTGACCAAGGTATACTTTAAAAGAAACACCGTGATGTAAGAGCTACTTGCTTTCACAGCATACCCTCTGTGGGACCAGGAGTTTTCAGCTAAGTAGGGCTGAGGGGTTTATAATGTAAGTTCATTAAGATCCCAGCCCTTGCTAGACAGAGGCAAGTGAATCTTGGTGAGTTCAAGGCTACCTTCACCTACATAGGAAGCTCCAGGCTAGCCAAGGTTACTCAGTAAGACCCTGTCTCAAAATAAATAAATATAAATAAAAAGCATATTAAGCCAAAAGTTAAAAACATAATCAGGAAAAAAATTCTCTCTTTCCATTTTTTTTTAAAAATGAGGTCTTGCTACAGTGACCAAAGTGACCTCGACCTCATTATTATACTGCATCAGTCTCACGGGAGTTAGAAATTTAGGCATGTACAACCATAGGCAGTTTGGCATATAGTCTTAAGGATTAAGCTCAGCGTTTGCCTGAATACAATAAGCTGTGTTTACTAATTATATCAGTCACTGTGGGCTGGCTACGATAACAAATTAATACAATAAGACAACCTCCCCAGGGTGTCTTATAGGGACACTAATCCTATTGGATTGGGGCCCCTGGTTTTTACTTTATTTACCACTTAGGCCTTATTTGTTTAGGTACAGTCAAAATAGGTATCTGTATCCCACTTAAGTCTAACTTGGAAGCCAAGCTTGTAGAGGAATTTTAATCTAGCAACTTGGCTTCTCTGGCAGAGGATCACATCCAAAGATCTTCTAGGTCTATGTGATCCGACTGGAATGCAGACATGCTCTGGATTGCATATGATCTGGTTGGAATGCATACTCACACACCCTTACTACACAGCTTGAATCCCTAACAGTAAAGGTAAAGTTAGTTTGTAGAAAGAAGCAGCCATGTTTGAAAGTGATGTCTAATTGAGGGGCAGACAAAGTGACGAATCAGAGAAAGGTTTGACAGAATGAGTCAGAGAGAGGATACACACACCCAACTCTCACGAAAACAGACTCGAAAGAAAGACAACAGACAAGAAAGAAAGCAGAGCGGGGGAGGGGGGTTATGAGGTCAGTCAGTGCAGCTCTTAGGCAGGGTACATCAGCAGAGACAGAACAAGCCAGAGAATGAGATTGAATCAGTCAGCTTGAAAAAGAGTTTGAGTCAGAACAGCTGAGTTGAACCAACCAGCCAGAGTTCAGAAAGAGCTAGAAAGGGTGAGCTTATTCAGCAGGAAGACTCCCAGACAACGATTACATTTGGCAAATAAAACCAATATTTATGCAAGCTGGCCTTGAACTCAAAATCCTGCTAGTCTAAGTCTCATGAGTACTGGGATTAAGTATGGTTATGTACCCCTCTCCATGTTAGGTCTGAAAGGTAAATTTTAAAAGGAGCACAATTCCATTCATAGCATTTATACATTGAAGGCCTTCAAGGAGTGCCAATCTTATAGGACCAAAGATACTTACGGCATTTTCCATAACATGGTTAGCTTGCTTTGCATTTTAATCTCATAGGCATTCAAGACAAGATTCACAGTATTAATAAAGGGTAAAGTTACCTACAAAAAAAACCCCCTGTTTTAAACATCAGTTTAAGAAAGATGTATTTTTACATCTATCCTTGAAATTTATTTAAAATTGTAAGCAGCTGCTCCATTTCTTGTTAAATCATTACAATTAGAACACACTATCATTCTACAAAACAATTTGTGCAGTGCATTATTGATGGCTGGCATTTCCCTTATTTCTTTGTTAACTGAAATGTCATTGCTTTGGACTTCTGCTGCAGTCATATGATTACCATTGATCCAGAATCAGAAATGAAATTTTTATTCTTTAATAGTAGATGACAGTGACAATAGTGGTGGCAAGGATGAAGAAAACGTAACAGTCCAATGCAGATTATCGGCTTAGACATCGTTACCCCTTGTGTACTTTTTATTCTGGCTATTAATACCTTATGTTATTGATGGTAACTTGATATGATTAAAACTTTAATGTACAGACAGTATAGTCTCACAATCAGCTCGAGTATACTTTTTGGTTATTTCCACATTCCTAAATCTGTTACAGCCATGTGAGCTTACAAAAAGATTGAACACCAAGTAAAGAAAATTTTCTGGAAATGGTGTTATATTAATAATCCTACAGTTCAGTCTATATTGCTCACTTAATAGCTATGATTAAAAATATGATTGTGTGTTTTTAATGCTATAGCTGTTCTGGGGAAAGGCAGTTATGTTCCACAGAAAATGGATTTTTAGGCATTTAAATTGATGTTCATCAAGTACATTTTATTGTGTGACTAGCAATCTTTTAAAGAAAACTCATGTTAGAATTCAAAATATTCCCCCTTAAAAGCGTTATTGAACTATCACTTATAGTTCATAGAGTTTATCTGTTTTTAAGTGTAAACTTGTATAACATGCAGAGTTGTACAAACACCACCAGATTCAAGATTCGAGTGTTAGAGGATTTAGGTCAACCAACCAATTCCCTTGGACCCCTGCAGTGAAGCCATCCTTGCCTGTGACCCATAGCTTCTGGGCCAGCTACTTCTTCTTCCGTAAATTTGTATTCATATTTCATCTCTACGACTGGTTTCTTTTATGTCAAGAAATGAAGTGTATTCTTGCTGTGTTACACTTAACTCCTAATAATTGTATGTCTTTCTTTTTAATTTTTAACCTTTTATTGATTTTTTATGAGTTTCACATCATACCCTCTGATCCCACTCATCCCCATATCCCTTTATTTATTTACATTTATTTCATTTATTTACATTCCTGTTGCCCCCTCCCACAGTTCCTCATTCCATTCCTCTTCCCCCTTTCCTCTGAGAGGATGCTTCCCCCACCCACCCACCATGCCTCCCCCTTCCCTTGAGCCTCAAGGCTAACAAGGATTAGGTGCATCTTCTCCCACTGAGGCTAGACCAGGTAATCCTCTGCTACATATGTCCTGGGACTACTGACCAGCCTGTGTATGCTCCTGGTTGGTGGCTCAGCCTCCTGGAGCTCCTTGGGTTAGTTGAGACTCCTGGTCTTCCTATGGGGTTGCTCTCCCCAAAAGTTTCTTCAATTCTTCCCCTAATTCAACCATAGGGGTCCCCAACTTCAGTCCAGTATTGGCTCTAACTACCTGTGTCTGTCTAAAGCAGCTGCTGGTAGGGCCTCTCAGAGGGCAGCCATGACCAGCTCCCGTCTGTAAGCACATCATAGCATCAGGAATATCAGTAATAGTGTCAGGCCTTGGTGCCCCCCACCCGCCTCCGCCATGAGATGGATCCCAAGTTGAGCCAATCACTGGACCACCTTTCCCTAAGTCTCTTCTCCATTTTTGTCCCTGCAGTTTTAGACAAAAACAATCTGGGTCAGAAATTTTGACTGTGGGTTGGTAACCCTGTCACTCCATGTCAGGCCCTGTCTTTCTACTGAAGGAGGACTCTTCGAGTTCCCTATCCTCATAGTTGGGCATTTTGGCTAAGGTCACCCCCATTGAGAACTGAGAGTCTCTCACCTCCCAGGTTTCTGGAACTTTCTAGAGTGTCCCCCCACCTCCCGCCTCCTGAGGTTGCGTATTTCCATTCATTCTCCTGGCCCTCTGGACTTCTCTCCTGCCCCACCTCCCATACCTGATTGTGTTCCCCTTTTCCCCTCCCTCCCCACTTCCCCTTTCCTACCCAGGTCCCTCCTTCTGTCTCCAGTGATTTCCTTCTTCTCTCTCCCAAGTGGGATTGAAGCATCCTCACTTGGGCCCTTTGACTTGTTAACCTTCTTGAGTTCTGTGGATTTGATCCTAGGTATTCTGTACTTTTTGGTTAATATCCACTTATCAGTGAATACATACCATGCATGTCCTTTTGGGTCTGGGTTACCTCACTCGGGATGATATTTTCTAGTTCCATCCATTTGCCTGCAAAATTCATGATGCCCTCATTCTTAATAGCTGTATAGTATTCCATTGTGTAAATAAACCACATTTTCTGTATCCATTCTTTGGGTAAAGGGCATCTGGGTTCTTTCCAGCTTCTGGCTATGACAAATAAGGCTGCTATGAATAAGGTGGAGCCTGTGTCCTTGTGGTATGGTGGGGCATCTTTTAGGTATATGCCCAAGAGCACTACAACTCAGTCTTCCGGTAGAATTATCTCTAATTTTCTGAGAAGCTGCCAGATTGATTTCCAGAGTGGTTGTACCAGTTTGCAATCTCGCCAACAATGGAAGAGTGTTCCTCTTTCTCCACATCTTTGCCAACATGTGCTGTCACTTGAGGTTTTGATCTTAGTCATTCTGATTGGTGTGAGGTGGAATCTCAGGGTCATTTTTGATTTGCATTTCCCTGATGACTACTGACTGAACATTTTCTTAAGTGCTTCTCTGCCATTTAAAATTCTTCTGTTGTGAATTCTGTTAAGCTCTATCCCCAATTTTTTTAATTGGGTTATTTGGTTTGGGGGGGGTGTTAGCTTCTTGAGTTCTTTATATATTTTTGGATATTAGCCCTCTATCGGATGTGGGGTGAGTGAAGATTTTTCCCCCAATCTGTAGATTACTGATTTATCCTATTGACAGTGTCTTTTGCCTTACAGAAGCCTTTCAGGTTCATGAGGTCCCATTTTTCAATTATTGATCTTAGATCCTGAGGCATTGGTGTTCTGTTTAGGAAATTTCCCCCTGTGCCAATGAGTTTGAGGCTCTTTCCCAATTTCTCTTCTATTAAATTCAGTCTGTCTTCTTTTATGTTGAGGTCCTTGATCCACCTGGACATGATCTTTGTGCAAGGTGATAAATATGGGTCTATTTTCATTCTTCTACAGATAGACCACCAGCTAGACCAGCACCACTTATTGAAGAAGCTGACATAATACAGCTTGAGGTCAGGGATGGTGATTCCCCCAGATGATCTTTTATTGTTGAGAATTATTTTGGCTATCCTGGATTTTGTTTTTGTTTTTGTTTTTTGTTTGTTTTCCATATGAAGTCGAGAATTGATCTTTCCATGTCTGTGAAGAATTGTGTTGCAATTTCGATGGGGATTGCACTGAATCTTGCTTTCAGCAAGATGACCATTTTCATTATGTTAATACTACCAATCCACGAGCATGGGAGATCTTTCCATCTTCTGAGGTCTTCTTCAATTTCTTTCTTCAGGAATTTGAAGTTATTGTCATATAGATCTTTCACTTGCTTGGTAAGAGTTAAACCAAGGTATTTTATACTATTTATGACTATTGAGAATGATGCTGTTTCCCTAATTTCTTTCTCAGCCTATTTATCATTTGTATAAAGGAAGGCTACTGATTTGTTAGAGTTTTTATATCCAGGCACTTTGCTGAAGTTGTTTATCAGCCGAAGGAGTTCTCTGGTGAAATTTTGGTGGTCATTTATGTATGATTATGTATATATCATCTGCAAATACTGATACTTTGACTTCTTTCCAATTTGTATCTCCTTCATTTCCTTTTGTTGTCTAATTATTCTAACTAGAAACATACTATATTGAATAGAGAGGGAGTGGGCAATCTTGTTTGTACCGGATTTTAGTGGGATTGCTTCTAGTTTCCATTTAATTTGATGTTGACTGCTGGTTTGCTATGTATTTCTTTTATTATGTATGTGCCATGAATTCCTGGTCTTTCCAAGACTTTTAACATGAAGGGGTGTTGTATTTTGTCAAATGCTTTTTCAGCATCTAATGTGATTATCCAATTTGTTTATATAGTGTATTATATTGATATATTTTTGTATATTGAGTCATCCCTGCATTCCTGAGATAAAGCCTACTTTATCGTGGTGATTGTTAGTTTTGTTGTGTTCTTGGATTTGGTTTTCAAAATTTTTTATTGAGTAATTTTTCGTTGATATTCATAAATGAAATTGGCCTGAAGTTTTGTTTGTTGGGTCTTTGTGTAGTTTAGGTATCAGAGAAATTGTGGCTTCATAGAATGAATTAAGTAGTGTTCCTTCTGTTCATATTTTGTAGATGACTTTGAGGAGTATAGGTATTTATTAGCTCTTCTTTGAAGGTCTGGTAGAATTTTGCACAAAAGCCATCTAGCCCTAAGCTTTTTTTCATTAGGAGGTTTTTAGTGATTATTTCTATTTTCTTAAGGGTTACAGGACTATGTAGATAGTTTGCCTGATCTTGTTTTAACTTTGCTACATACTATCTGTCTAGAAAATTGTCTGTTTCATCTAGATTTTCTAGCTTTGTTGAGTGTAGACTTTTTGTTGTAGGTTCTGATGATTTTTTTTAATTTACTCAGTTTCTGTTGTTATGTCTCCCTTTTCATTTCTTGTTAATTTGCATACTGTCTCTGTGCCCTTTAGTTAATTTGGCTAAGGGCTTATATATCTTGTTGACTTTCTCAAAGAACAAACTCTTAGTTTTGTTTTGATTTTTTTAACTCTTGGTTTTATCAATTCTTTGTATTATTCTCTTTGTTTCTAACTGGTTAATTTCATCTCTGAGTTTGAGGATTTCCTGCCTTCTATTCCTCTTGGGTGCGTTTGCTTCTTTCTATTCTAGAGCTTTCAGGGGTGCTGTTAAGTTGCTAGTATAGGATCTCTCCAATTTTGTTACGAAGGCACTTAGTGCTATGAATTTTCCTCTTAGTTCTGCTTTCATTGTGTCCAATAAGTTTGGGTACGTTGTTTCTTCATTTTCTTTGAACTCTAGAAAGTCTTTTCTTTATTTCTTCCCTGACCAACTTATCATTGAGCAGAGATTAGTCCAGGTTCCATGAATATGTGAGCTTTCTGTTTTTACTGGTATTGAAGACCAGCCTTAGTTCATGGTGATCTGATAGGATACATGGGGTTATTTCAATCTTCTTGTATCTGTTGAGGCCTGTTTTGTGTCTGAATATATGGTCAATTTTGGAGAAGGTTCCATAAGGTGCTGAGAAAAAGGTATATTCTCTTGTTTTTGGGTGAAATCTTCTGTAGATATCTGTTGAGTCCATTTGGTTAATAACTTCTATTAGTTTCACTGTGTCTCTGTTTAGTTTCTGTTTCAATAACATGTCCATTGGTGAGACTGGGGTATTGAAGTCTCCCTCTAGTAATATGTGAGGTTCAATGTGTATTTTGAGCTTTAGTAAAGTTTCTTTTATGAATGTGGTGCCCTTGCCTTTGGGGCATAGATGTTCAGAATTGAGGCTTCTTCTTGATGGATTTTTTCCTATGATGAATATGAAGTGTCCTTCCCTATCTCATTTGATAACTTTTAGTTAAAAGTCTATTTTATTGAATATTAGAATGACAACTCCAGCTTGTTTCTTGGGACCATTTACCTGGAAAACTCTTTTCCAGCCTTTTTTCTAAGGAAGTGTCTGTCTTTATAACTGAAGTGTGTTTTCTGTATGAAGCAAAATGCTGGGTCCTGTTTATGTATTCAGTTGTTAGTCTGTGTCTTTTTACTGGGGAATTGAGTCCATTGAAGTTGATAGAAATTAAAGACAGGTAATTGTTAGTTCCTGTTATTTTTGTTGCTGGAGGTCGTATTATGTGTGTATGATTCTCTTCTGTTGTGAGATATTTAATTTCTTGTCTTTTCTTCGATGTAGTTACCCTCCTTGTTTTGGAGTTTTCCTTCTAGGATCCTCTGTAGGACTGGATTGGTGGTAGATAGATATTGTTTAACTTTGGTTTTGTCATGGAATATTTTTGATTCTCCACCTATGGTGATTGGGAGTTTTGCTGGGTATAGTAGTCTGGGCTACATTTGTGTTCTCTTAGAGTCTGCATGACATCTATCCAGGCTCCTCTGTCTTTTAGTGTCTCTGTTGAGAAGTTTGGTGTAGTTCTGATAGGTCTGTCTTCATATGTTACTTGGACTTTTTCCTTTATGGTTTTTAATATTCTTTCTTTGTTCTATGAATTTAGTGGTTTGATTATGTGACAAGAGGATTTTCTTTCCTGGTCCAATCTATTTGGTGTTCTGTAGGCTTCTTGTATATTTATGTCCATCTCTTTCTTTAGGGAAGTTTTCTTCTATAATTTTGTTGAAGGCGTTTTCTGGCCCTTTGAGCTGGGAATCTTCACCCTGTCCTATTCCCATTATTCTTAGGTTTGATCTTTTCATTGTGTCCTGAATTTCCTGGATATTTTTGGGTTAGGAGCTTTCTACACTTTGTGTTTTCTTTGACGAATGTGTCAATATCTTCTATGATATCTTCCACGCCTGAGAGTCTCTCTTCTCTCTTGTATTCTGTTGGTGCTACTTGCATCTGTAGCTCTTGATCTCCTTCCTATGTTTTCCATCTCCAGGGTTTGCCTCCATTTGTGATTTCTTTGTTGTTTCTATTTCCATTTTTAGGTCTTGGACCGTTTTGTTCACTTCTGTCACCTGGTTGATAGTATTTTCCTGTATTACTTTAAGGAATTTGTTTCCTCTCCGAGGACTTCTATCTGTTTGTGTTTTCCTGTATTTCTTTAAGAGAGTTATTTATATCCTCCTTAAAGGCCTCAATCGTCTTCATGAGGTGGAATTTTAGGTCAGAATCTTGCTTTTCAGGTGTGTTGGGGTATCCAGGGCTTGCTGTGGTGGGAGGACTGGGTTCTGATGGTGTCAAATTGCATTGGGTTCTGTTGTTTAAGTTCTTTGGCTTGACTTTCATCAAGTGGTTATCTCTGGTGTTAACTTACCTGAGTATCTTGACTGGAGCCAGCTTCCTTGGAAGCAAGTCATGTTCTTCAGCCTGGGTTACAGCCAATCTCCAGGGAGGCAGGCAGCAGTGTCTCTGGTTAGGGCAGGCCTCCTGTGTTCCTGGCTAGGGCAAACCTCCTGGGCAACAGGCAGGCTTTGGGTTCCAGGAGCAGGATCTTCCCCAGTTGCATAGTGAGGTGCAAACAGGAAGGACTGTGTCCCTGGTTATTGCAGACCTCCTGGGAGAAAGGCAGGCTATGTCCCTGGTTATTGCAGACCTCCTGGGTGACAGACAGGCTCTTGGGTGTGGGTGTTAACCTGCCAATCTGGCCCAGGTGGAGAAGCAGACCAGGAGCTCTGTATCTTTTATATCTACCCTCTGCCCTTGCAACCTCCCCTTGAAAAGAAAACAAAAAATAAAGGTTTAGAAACTACATTTTTTTAATTAAAACAAAGCACATCTCACCATGAAAGCTGCAGTGTGTTACAATGTGTCGCGCTGTATATCCTTTCCCCCAAACAGCTTTACTTGCAAATGTTCACTGCAATGAGTCATTGGTCTGGTTCAAGGCCTTAGCTTCTGCTTATCAATACTGGATCCTCACCTGGACTCCTGTCTGTTATCCGGTTGTTGCCCTGTGTCACATAGATCCTGCAGCTTTGGTTCTGTAGGACCAGCTGCCCCTACACACTAGCAATTCACAGATGAGGTAAATGTTGGGGTGGGCCTGACTGGAATCTGAGTTTGTCAGCCCACCAGCTCTCTTGTGCCTGTGCCACCAGTGCCTGATTTCCTGCTTTGCCCAGGTAAAAGGTAAAGCTAGCTCTCCCGGGCTGGGATTTAGCTCAGCGGAGCGCTTACCTAGGGAAGCATAAGGCCCTGAGTTCGGGTCCCCAGCTCCGAAAAAAAAAGAACCAAAAAAAAAAAAAAAAAGCTAGCTCTCCCGCTCTTGTGCCTGTATCACCAGAGCCAGCTCTACTGTACTGCCCAGGTGTAGTGTGGGGATGGCTTTTCAAAGCATTGCACCAGCAAGGGACTAGGCCAGCTCACATGTTTTTACATCCTCTGGGCCAGCTCTCCTGTCCTCCTGTCCTTGAGGCTGTCTCACTTGTGCCTACAACACCAGGACCAGCTTTACTGTACTGCCCAGGTGACGTTTGGCCCACACTCCCACACGCTGAAATCAGGGAGGGGTGGGGCTGGCTCTGCCCAGCTCTTGGACATCGAACATGGCCCCAGGTAGCAGTCCAAACCAGAGATGTCCACATGGCCTTTAAGGGAAATGTGGGCCATGGACATTAACCCAGATGGGCTGCTTCAGAGCCATGGACCCAGTCAGTGCAGTCTGGGTCAGTCAGTGTTCACCATGACCTCAGGTGACAGCGCAGGCTGTTCCCCACCAACACTGTGTCTCCAGTCACACCTCTCTTCATGGTGTACAAACCATTCCACTTCTCCTTTTCTCCCATCTCTCCAACCACATCCTTGCTCACCATAGTGGCACCCACGGGTGTCTCCCACCTCTGGGTGGTGGCAGGCAGACCTCTCCTTTTTAAAGTTTTAAGATTTATTTATTTTATTTTCTGTGTATGATTGTTCCACCTACATGTATGTCTGTGTACTGTGTGCGTGCTTAGTGCTCATGTAGACCAGAGGAGTACATCAGATCCCCTGGAATGGGAGTCGGCGGTGGTTGTGAGCCATGATGTAGGTGCAGAAAGCCAAAAGTACAAATGCCTTTAACTGCTAAGCCATCTATCTAGCTCCTTATTTATCCTTCCAAAGTGTGAAAATGCCTGAAAACATACATACAGGCAACGTTATATAGACTGATACGTGTGCATATAACTATATTTAATGTGTGTGCAGTAACAAATGGTAAAGCTGTAGTTGTTAACAGTAGCTTATTCCTTCGAGCAAAATATTTCTCTCTCCTATGATGCTACTGAGAGTCACCATGCGACTCTGAATATCTTTTGACGTGGCCCCAGATAGCAGCTCAAACCAGAGATGTCCACGTGCCCTTATCTCTTGCGTTATTTGCTGAATTATATTCTGCTGAGCATATTTGCCAAATTTCCTCCAGTCACCAACTGATAGCTGTGGTGGTTTGAATGGGAACGGCTCCCACGGGATCATGCTTGAATATTTGGTCCCCAGCTTGTGGAACTGTTTGTCTGAGAAGAATCGAGGAGTGTGGCCCTTTATCTGACATCAGTGGGAGGGGAAGGAGGCTTGATGCTCCAGCATAGGAGGGTGCTAGAGGGGTGAAGTGGGAGTGGGTGAGTGAATGGAGAATCATCCTCATAGAGGCAAAGGGGAAAGGGGATGGGGGGTTGTGGAGGGGTAACCGAGAAGGGGGAAATGTAAACGAATAAAATGATCAATAAAACGATAAAAAGGAGTGTGGCCTTGTTGGAGGTTTGTCACTAGAGGTGGGCTTTGAGGTTTCAAAAGCTCATGTCATTTCAGTTAGTGCTTGCTCTCTCTCTCTCTCTCTCTCTCTTTCTCTCTTTCTCTCTCTCTCTCTCTCTCTCTCTCTCTCTCTCTCTCTCTCTCTCTCTCTCTCTCTCTCTCTCTCTCTCTCTCTGTGTGTGTGTGTGTGTGTGTGTGTGTGTGTGTGTGTGTGTGCCTGGTTCTTGTGGATCAAGAAGTAAGCTCTCAGCTGCTGCTCCAACGACATGCCCGCCCGCCCCCCCCGTCTGCCCATCTGCCTGCCTGTCTGCCTGCCCGCCCGCCTGCCCCTGCCCGCCCGCCCGCCTGCCCGCCCGCCCGCCTGCCTGCCTGGCTGCCCGCCTGCCCGTCTGTCTGCCCGCCTGCCCGCCTGCCTGTCTGTCTGCCCGCCCGCCCGCCCTGCCGCCTGCCTGTCTGTCTGCCCGCCTGCCCGCCTGCCCGCCTGCCCGCCTGCCTGCCTGCCTGCCTGCCTGTTGCTATGCCTCCTGTCATGACATGACTCACCCTCTGAAACTATAAGCTCCCAATAAACTATGTATTCCATAAGTTGCTTTGGTCGTGGTGCTTTGTACAGCAATTAAAGTAACTAGGACAACAGCTAATTCAGTTACTTCTGTTGGTTGGTAATTAAGAATAATGGTGGTTTGGGAACATTTATACGAAAAAGTATTTATGTGAAGACATTTTTTTTTTTTTACTTCTCCGAGATCAGCATTCGGGAGTAGGCTTGGTGGGTCATGTGGTAAGTACGGTTTCCGTTTTGAAGACTCGCTCAGACTACCTGACAGTAATTGCACCACTTTAAACCGCTGCTAACACTGTTTGTATTCATCTAGAAAAATAACACATTTAGAGAGAATAAATAAACAATATGATGAGACAATAGTAGCCTAGCAAGAAAATACCTTTAAATTTTAGGCCAAGTCTTTAGACAGCAACAATTACATTAATGGGTATAAAAGGTTAGGACTCAGAGGTTGGCCCTCAGGATAGCTAGTGTTTACCTAGCATTCGGGAAACCCTGGGTCTCCATCCCCAGCAATGCCTGTAATCCTAACGCTGGGAAGGCAGAGGCAGGTGGATCAAAAGCTCCTGGTCAGTCTCAACTACATGGTGAGTTCAAGGACAGCATGGGATATGTGAGACTCTCTGTCAAAAAGAATAAAAGAAGACTTACTGACGGGAGCAAACCATTGTCAGAGTTTTGAGAAAGAGGAAGATCTAAAAGTTGCCACAGGCCTGGAGATGCTCAGATGTTTCTATTTTCAGAATATCTGAACATGAATGCTAAGAATCCACCTTATTGAAAGCTGCAGTCAGGGGACACATAAAGCATACAGTTTATCAATAGACTTTTGGTAGAAGATAAAAGCTTTTCTTCACTACATTCAGTGTAATATCTGAAGACAGCAAACATAAGTCCTGAATCATTTAAAGGAGCCAGTAAGTATGTCTTTATTAAAAAGGAAAAAAAGAAACAACCTCAGACCTATCTCTGGAAAAGTCATATAACAAAGTGAAAACAGAGGTAGAAAACCAAAAATGCAGAAAGATTTGCAAATTGATTGCTAAGCTTTGCTCTGCATTTGAAAGAATTGTTAAGTAGTAATGGCATGGCTTCATCTCAAGTCATTCAAAATGACCCTCTTTTCCTTGTGACAAAGCTAATGATACAAGGTTATCAACTGGGCAATACCCAAGTCCAGGTTAAATATATGAGTTTCGAGCTAGAAATACAGCTCCGGGATAGTCGATACACTCTTGCTTTGTAACAGTTAGCGGCTGGGGATAGTTGATACACTCTTGCTTTGTAACACTTATTGTTAACTATCGACAGTCTAGAACCACCTGTACGCTGGGTCTCCCAACATAGCTCATGGAGATGAGCTTGACTGCAATAAATGAGCTGAGGAGCTCGACCATGTGTGGAAACCAGTCCCTGACTAACCCTGGGCTGGACCCATGGAGAGAAAGCTGAGATCCACACTGTTCCCTTCTCTTCCCTGCTTGTGGATCTGATGTGACAAGCTGCTTCAGGTTCCCGATGCCCTGGCTCGCCCTCCATGATGTAGCTTGAACTGGGAGCTGTAATAATCCCCTTCTCCCTGAGGTTGCCTTCGTCAGACTATTTCATTACAGCTTCAAGAAAGTAGCTAAGGCTCTATTTAGTCAAGAGACCAGAATGGAGTCCCATCTTGAATGGGGAATGGATAGACTCTTTTACATTCAGACCCTGGCTGGCAGAGGTCAGGTCGAAAAAGGCGAGGGTAGTCACTGGCGAATCCTAGGACCCCGCCTTGACCCCTGAAGGCCTTAAGAGCAGGGTGTTATTAGTCATACAAGAGGAAGGACAACGCGTAGATGAGCTTCAAGGTCGAGGGATGCAGATTTTGTCTTCTGATTATTCTTTTCCACAGTAAAATATTAACCAAGTGTTGGTTTGAATGGGGCAAAGGAAAGCATGTGGAAAGTCTATACACACACACACACACACACACACACACACACTATTAAATAGTTGATTGAGTAGTAGTATGGGCAAACTAGGCATCTCTGGTGGCTTATTAAATAGCACTTCACATTCATAAATTTCAATCAAGATTAGTAGACAAAGGATTAAGACACGAGACAATAATTAGTGTGTTGAGGTCTGCCCCCTCCCCACCCAGCACGGCTGTAGCCATTTTGTTCCGTACCTGCCAGCTATTTCATATTGTTGCTGTAATATGTCAGCCAATCACTGACAGAGAAATAACTTGACTCAGAGCAAGTTCATGGTCTATTTTTCACTAATTGTTGTTTACACATGTGTGTATATGTATGTAAGTATGTATACACACACACACACACACACACACACACACACACACACAGAGTGTACAACCTGCTCAGTCTGTATAACATTACTTGTATGTTTATAACCAAGGTGGACCACTTGATGTTATACTAGTGTGCTCTTCCCTGGAAAGGACTGTTTCTCTCACTCTCAGCATTCCTTAGTCGTCTGTAGTTCTTCGTGAAGGATCGAAGCCTGTGGTCTTTCCTCTCTCCACCTTTGCATATCTCTTGTCCTTGTCCAGCCTGTGGTTAGGCAGTCACCTTGGTAAGCCTCTATGAGTGTGGCTTCTGATATTTCTAGGAAATGCAACGTCACGGCAAATCCCCTGACCCTCTGGCTCTGATGATCTTTCCGCCCCCTCTTCCTCAATGATCCCTGAGCTTTACATGTAAAAGTTATGCTATGATGTATACGCAGGGACTGGGCTCCAGAACTGCATTTTGCTGCTTTTCTGTAATGCTCTCTGAGTCTGTTGCAAAGCAAAGGTTCTCTGATTTTTTTTGGGGAAGGGAGGGTGGAGGTGGGGATGGTGGTAAGGATTACATTTATCTGTGGGTATAAGGACAAACATTTGAAATAAAGTTATGGATTATGCTGGCTTGCCAAAATGATGGTTGTGGGTTCTCTTCCAAGATCTATGAATTCGCCGGCCCTGGGTAGTCAGCTTTCCAGTACTAGATTTAAGCTCCACCAACCAAGGGAAGTTGGGGATTACCAGAAGCTAGAAGAAGCAAGGAAGAAACTATATTCGGAGAGCATGGCCCTGCTGACCACTCTATGTTAATGTTCTCTTGCTGTCGTAATGCAAGGTAACTAGGGGAGGAAAGGGTTTATTTTAGTTTACAGTTGTAATTCATCATGAAGAGAAGTCAGGGCAGGAGCCCGAGGCAAAGAGGTCTGGAGGTGGGAACTGAAGCAGAGGCCATAGAAGAACGCTGATTGGCTGGCTCTCCCTGGCTTGCTCACTTACCTTTGTTATGCAACCCGGAACCACCTGCCCAGGTAGGGCACTACTCAGAAAGGGCTGGGCCATCCTACTTCAGTCATTAATCGACAAAATGTCCCCAGTGACCTGCACACAGGCCAGTGTGATAGAGGCATTTTCTCAACCGAGGTTCCCTTGTGCTAGATGACACAATTTGTGTCACATCTACAAAACGCTATACAAAACAAAACCACACTGGCCAGCACACACTCACATTTGACTTCTAGCTTCTAAAGAAAATTGTGAAATAATAAATTTTTATCACTATAAGTCACCCAGATTGTGGGGCTTTGTCACAGCCACCCTTGGAGATTAATATATGACGTTAATCTCTACATGATCAAAACATGGTGGAAACTATTAGAAGGTCAAGTAAAACCATCCCCTTGCATAGACTCCAAATTCTCTTGGTTTTTTTTTTCCCCTTCTTGATGCATACCAATAAAGCATCATTACATCTGAATTTAAACTCTTCCCATAATGACAACTGTGCAGTATAACAAGCCTGGAGAAAAACACAAGATTACGCTGACCAGTTTCACTTAAAGCACATGAGAAAGTGGATCCTAACACGGTTGTCAGTTAAACCATAGTCCTCCATTACATTTACTCTTCCATAAAGGTGTTTCTCCTCTCTCTTGAGCTCTTCAGTACCTATCTCTTCATCCCTGTAACAACCTGTGTGAAGAACACAAAATGTCATAGGCAATTTCTCTTAACCACAGCAGCCCACCTACCTTCCTTTGTCCTCATATTCCATCTTCCTGTGCTCCTAGCAAAAACTGACCCTCCCAATACCACATACTCGCATATATTTTATACTGTGTGACCTTCTGGGGACAATGTAAAGAAACTGCCCCCAAATTTCCCTTTGATCCTCTAGCACAAAATGTCTCCTGGTGAGTCATTCTCATTATCTAATATTTGACATAAAAAAACTAATAACAGTAATAATAAATTATATATTATATTTCTTATATATAATCTTTATATTATATACTTTGTTTTATTACATATAAAATATATGTGATTATAATGTATAATTAAATATATAATAATTGACATATTATTTCTTTTAGCCTACTTCCCTTCCAATCACACACATACCCCTTTTTTCCACAGGGTGACATTTCCTCTAGTTTATACCTAATTAATTAACTCGTGGCTTAATTATTAATGGTGCCCTTTTCAAATGTTTCAGTTAGGACTGCAACTTTTAAATGTAAAACATCTTCAAAGAGCTCTCTGATCACGCTCTCCCACTTTCTTCCCTTTTACCTTCGAGGGACTCACTGTAAACCCCCCCCTCCCACCACCACTCCTTTGCGACTCCTCTTTTCATGCTATCCACCTTGCTCACACTGTGAAAAGGAAGGCTTGGTTTCGGCCCTTGGGCAACATTCACCACAGCTGATCATCCCCTCCCTCTCAATCCCTGCAGTTCAGTTGGCTGTCACGGCTATCCCTCATTCTCGGCTGTGACTTAGGAAGAAGCACGTGTCCCAGCTGGTAGCAAAGAGAAAGAAACAGGAACGCACAGGCCCCTCCCTTTAAGGAAAGTCCCCACAGCAACGTAGAACTTTTCTCCTTTGTAAACGTGGCCTGCCACGGCTGCACCAAAAGGCCTTGGAGTTATACGTACTCACATAAATTTGATATATGCAAATGCATTTTCATGCGTCTGGAAAAACTACCTAAGAACTGGAGGTTCCAGTCCCAAAATAACATGCATGGCATGTACTCAGTTATAAGTGGACATTAGCCATGAAATACAGGTACTCTACAGACCCAGTGAGGCTAAACAAGAAGGAAGGCCCAAGCGAGGGAACTTGGATCTCACTTAGATGGGGGGAGGGGGGACGGGAGGGGAATGGGGGTTCAGGATCAGGTGTGGGGAAAGACAGGAGAAATGGCTACATGGCCAGGAAATTAATGGAAATCTGCAACTGATGGGGGTGAGTAGGTGGGGAGCATCTCCAGGAGGAGACAGAGACCCGGGGTAAGGGAAGCACCCAAAACTCAACTCCACGTGGACCAAAGACCTTAACATAAGACCCGGGACGTTTGGAGGGAAAAGCAGGAAGTGCGCATCAGCCTTCAGACACCGACAGCAACATTCCAGCTAAGACTCCCGTAGCTCGGGAAGGAAGACCGACAATCGACGATGATGCCATGAAGCGAAGAAGCTTCGGTCCAAAAAGAAAAGTACGATGAGAATAAACACACAGCCCACAGAACAGGAGAGAATCTCCACCAGCCACTCCCCTGACATTCTTGAACTTACGTAAAACAAAACATAAAGAAAATAAATAGCCCAATTGAAAATTGAGCTGTGGTACCGAACAGAAAATTCTCAAAAGGAGGAAATGCAGATGGCTAGGAAACACTATAAAAAATGCTCAGCATACACAGGCTGGACCTACTCCCCACCCCCTTACATAGGTAGCAGATGTGGGCTCCATATTCATGTGGGTCCCCCAACAACTGGAGTGTGGGCTGTTCCTGAATCTATTACCTGCCTGTGGATTCCATTCCCCTAACTGGGCTGCCTTGGCTAGCCTCAGTGGGAGAGGATGTGCCTGGCCCTACGTGATGTCCTGGATTTGTTACCCAGGGGAGGCTCCCTGTTCTCAAAGGAGAAGGGAGGAGGAAAACGGGAGGTGTTATGTGGGGGTGGACCAGGAAGAGGGGGAGCTGCAATTGAGATGTAAAGTGAATAAAAATAATGAAAAAAATGCTCAGCAATAAACCAACTAAAAACTACGCTAAGAGGAATCACTTTGGAAATCTAAAAAATAGAACTGTTGGGGCTGGAGAGATGGCTCAGCGGTTAAGAGCACCCAACTGCTCCTCCAGAGGTCAGGACCTCTGGAGTTCAATTCCCAGCAACCACATGGTGGCTCACAACCATCTGTAAAGAGATCCGATGCCCTCTCCTGGTGTATCTGAAGACAGCTACAGTGTACTTATATATAATAAATAAATAAAATCTAAAAAAAAAAAAAAAAAAAGAACTGTCACATGACACAGCTCTACCATCCCCAAGGACTTTAGATACAATTATGAAGATATTTGGACATCTATGCTTGCTGTTGCTCTATTCAAACAGTGAGACTATGGAATCCACGTTGATGTCCATCAAGAGATCAGTGGGTATCCTGGCAAAATGGCGCACACCTTTAATCCCAGTACTTGGGAGGCAGAGGCACAAGGACCTCTGAGTTCAAGGTCAACTTAGTCTACAGAGTGAGTTCCAGGACAGCCAGGGTCACACAGAGAATTCTGTCTTGAAGAAACCAAAGGGGGAGAGGGGTAAGAAAAAAGTGTGGCATGTGTACACAGTGACATTTACTCAGCTGTAAAGAAAAATGAAATCATGAAATTCCCAGGTGAATAGATAGAACTGGAAAAACAATTATCCGGATAAAACTGAGGTCCAGGAAGACAGATGTATGTTTTCTCTCCTATGCAGATCCTAGCTTCAGAGTGTGGTTTGTATAACTTGGACTCAAGTAGAAACCAGGACAGTGGAAAGGAGCTTTTTGGTGGCATGTTATGGGATGGACTAGTAGATTAGGGAAAAGGAGGTAGAGATGTGGAGATATTGAAGTAGAAAGGCCTGAGGAGAAACAGGCATGGGGATATGTGAGAAAGGTGAAGGAAGGGCTTACTCAAAGACAGCCAACTCTCTCACAATCAAATTTGGAAACTAACTGGACAGGCCATAGGATACATGGGAGATGAACAAAGGGGAGTTCAGGGAATTGGAGGATAAGGCAGGAATGGGGGCAGGAGTATGTGAGAAAGAGAGGGGAATTGGATAGGGTAGCCAAAACCAGGATACATGGAAAAGCTTTACGGTAACCCACTAGTTACTATGATAATTTCAAGATTCAACTTTAAAAAGAGAAAAGGTTGAACTGGAATTACCCTGAGTGAGCGGGTAATATGACTTTTAGAAGATATGGTTTGCTATATGAAAATCACAGCTGAAGGCATGGTTACTGGTTGAGGGACCCCAGAGTTCTCCCAAACAGCATACACTATTGCCATTGTCTTGTTACTCTCCCTAAGAATGTGGTAAGATCCAAGTGTGGAACAAACCACATGCTTTGGCTGCAGGATATATACATATAAAATCAACGTCAAGCCAGCCAGCCAGGCACTTCCTCTCTGCTTGCACTCACAGTGGGAGAGGGTGCTCTGCAGGCTGCTTGGGGAGAAAACTCAGGGCACCTATACCAACGCTGCCCGTCCCAGCCCAGGGAACACTGCAGGGGAGAAGAACATAGAACCTGGAGAGCTGGAGGAATGCTGGGACAAAAATGCTGCTTTCTGGACATGCATGATCATAGCACTCGTGGGGACACAGCAGCTGTCGTTACCAGCACAAGATCCTCTCGTGGATGGGATAGATGCTCTCCAAGCTTCACCCCCGACTGAGTTGCTAGTTGTTGGGGGAGGGGAGATCACTCTTTAGAAGATGTGTCACTGGAAGGTTTCTCAGGTTCCAGTGGATGATGGTCCCACAGCCACACATGCCACTACCTGGGCTTAGTGGGTTATTAAAAACAAGCAAACAAAACACCCTTCAGCATTGTCCTCCTCCTCCTCCTCCCCTCCTCCTCCTCCTCCTCCTCCTCCTCCTCCTCCTCCTCCTCTGTCTGTCGTCATCATCATCATCATCATCATCAGGCCCCAAGTGCTTCCCGAGTGCTGGGATCAAAGGTGTGCACCAACCCTGCTTGGCTCTTCAGTCTCGGTATTTGGCAGATTTCCCTTTTGCTTTTCCTTCAGTGAAATGTAAAAGCATCAAATGTATATGGTAGCAATGAACTAGATGGTGTGCCCAGGAAGTGATGGGGTGTATACTGCATAGATAAAGAGTTAATACAACTGAGAGGCAGAATGCAGAGATCCCAAAACAAGCGATTCACAAACTCGTTCTCAATCTGATGCTCATAGCAATTATGAGAAGTAAATATAAAGAGTTCGCTACTATTTTACAAACTCTTCCCTTTCAATGAGACTTTCAGTTGTTTTTCTCACTTCAGAACTTTCTAGAGAGAAAGGCCTATCTTAGGATAATATGGCTGGATGCAGTTATGGTACAGTTGAGAATAGATCCTAAGAAGTAAATGCAACAGCATACACTCTTTTGGTACGAATATGTTCGCTACATTACAGAGTTGTGCACAACAGTGTGTACAAAATAGCCAGGTAACACCTACACAACTATAGAGTGACTGATAAATTTTATTCTACTCCATAAAGTATCATACAATAGTTACAAAGAGCTCAGTCATATTGGTAAATGTTCATAAGAAAAAAATTTCATGGTTGAATAAATGCAAATGCTAGGTAATTAGTGTAATTAGGGAATAAGAAAAATTAAAAATCCTTAATATGCTCAAAAATATATTAAAGGGCTATTTCCAACACAAGCAGAGAAACCAAGCAAGCACTTGAGACGCTCTCCAGGGAGTTGATGAGGCCAGAAGAATCAAAGGTAGAAGAACGTGTCCTGCTACTGCCTTGACTAGAGGGGGCTGAGAGCTAAGGCATGCCTGTCCTCTCTACAAGCTGGGGACACGTTCCACGGCCAGGAAGGGAACGCTCTGTCCTGAAGGTAAAAATGAACTGATCTCAGCAACAGTCTGAAGGAGCTTGGGAGCCTTGGGACCCCAGGAAGTAATGCAGCCTTTCTTGTCACCTTGATTTCCGCCTTCATAATGGGAGATGGATCTAGCTGAGCTGCACTGTACCGGAAAATTGTAATGTGAAATAAATTTCTGGTAGTTGATTATAGCAACAATAGAAATTAATAAAGAGGGAAATGCAGAGTCTGTTTAACAATTCTACAGTAGGTGTAAGGAATGCCTTTCTGCTTTAAAAGGTATGCAAATAGAGTAGATGTAACCTGCAAGAAAACTCAGTATCGGGCTTACATACTGACTGGAAAGGGCAAGATACCATCAAGGACATGGATTCACTTTGTTACATAACGTAAAGTTGCGCCACAAAAGCCTTACCTGTGCTTACACGTTTTACAAGGCTGATAACATACATGATCGTGGATAGTTGGAACATTGCAGGTTCAGAGCCAAATCATCCTACAGTATCTTTTTAAAACTCAATCATATCGTGTGTGTGTGTGTGTGTGTGTGTGTGTGTGTGTGTGTGTGTGTACCCATGCTCATGAATGCAGGTGCCCAGGGAGGACAGAAAAGAGTATCAGATCCCCTGGAGCTGGAGTTACAGGCAGTTGTGAGCCACCATGTGGACGCTGAGAAACAAGCGGGCATCCTCTACAAGAGCAGCAAGCACTTTTAATCTCTGCACCATTTCTCCAGCCCTTGAGTTATTTTAGTCCCTTTAATCGGCATGCGCTGCCCATCTCTGTTTGACCTAACATAATTGTGACCGTTACATAAGCCCTTTCCAAATGTACTAACAAATCAGCAGTTTCCATCGACCCAAAGGCTACCTAGTAATGTCATCAGATAGCATCCAAGACCAGACCTGAGATCTCTCCACCTGCTTATATGATGTCTCCACCAATGTATTTGGAAAGTGCCCTGAGTTAGGACTTTTTGTCCTATAAAAACCTCAGTCCCCATGTTGGAACTGAATTTGGGGCAACCTAAATTTGTGTTCTCAGCCCATGGTTGCCCATATTTGGCTCCAGAACAAGCTCTCATTTCCTTTGAGATCGGAGTTGTGTTTTCAAAGGAACGACTGTAACATGACCATCATGGGGGAAAATATATGCTCATCCAAGGTGAATCTGGGTAGATCTCAGGCACGTAGAAATACAGCTCTGACTGGGTAGGTCAGGGGTCTCACCCTGAGGGTCTCACCCCTGCTGAGAGCCAAGACTCTTTCACAGGGGCTGCATATCCGTTATTTACATTATGACTCATGACAGTAGCAAATTTAGCTATGAAACACAAATAAAAATAATTTTATGGTTGGGGGTCACCACAAGATGAGGAACTGTATTGAAGAGTCACAGCATCAGGAAGGGTGAGAACCCTGGGCTAGGTCACGAGGCTAACAAGATCACTTCCTTATAGATCATTGCCTCACCCCATCCCTGGTCAAGGCCTTCGTATAAAGGATGGGTAGGGATGATGGGAAAACTGACTTTCCTAGTTCTGGGTCTAAGTCACCTTAGGACTGGAAACCATGTCTCCAGGGTGGCAGGTGATGACTTCTGCCTTTACATGTTGCCGAGAGCTGACTTCAGTATTATGGCAGAGATGGGTACCTGCAACAGACACCACAAAATACATCCCTTACCCTTTGGAGGGAAAAAAAATGTGCTGACTTCTGTCCTAATTACCGTAATTACTGAGCACCCCCCCCATGAAATAAATTAAAGATATAGTAAATTAAAAATAAAAACACAACTACAAATGTACATATATACACCATACATATGTATAGTTAGGAAACCTGACTCAGTAAAAATGATCTTGAATGGTTATAAATCACAAAAATTATACATGGAGGATAGTTGAAACTCAAGTAAGTATACTCCTTAAAGACACTACAAGAATCATCTGGACCAGCAGATGCACTCCTGATCAGCCACATGGCCTCTGTCTCCATCTTTGTTCTGCCTCACACGTCCTGGCCTGCAGGTGGCACTTCTCAGACTTCAGCTTCAGTGTCATCTTCTAAGAGGTCTTTAGCCTCCAAGTCTGGATCACATGGATTTACTTTATCAGAAAAATATTGAAGCTGTCCATTTGCCCCCTCCTCTACACTGAATCCACATAGGAAGGGAGGGTTGGTGCTCCTCAGACCACAGCCTGCCACACAGATGTTAGAAATATATGTGGAGTCATGAGAGCTTGTCACACCCCACTATAGACCTCATCCTCATCGCTAAGACTGTTTTAAATGGTTTGGGTGCTTAGCAGACTGTGTTTCCTCCCCTGACTTTCCGGTTGACAGTCTAAGGTTTTTGTTGTTTTACCTTTATTTGGAGTGGTTAAGGGGAAAGCAGCCATGCTCTGCAGGTTCTAGAGGGCAGAATTGTGACAACTCTTGGGACTTGTTCCCCTATTATACAGCCAGGTTCTTCCTAGATTCAAACACTCCAGCAGTAGGGAAGGTCTTTAAGACAGGTAAACAAGTCAAAATAGTTTCAGGAAGTCCCTGAAGCTGACAAGATTACTAGGCCTCTCCCTCTCAACAGTAATACTACTTAGTCACTCTTGGAAAAACCAAGCTGCAAAGAAGACCAGGCCAGGTTCCCAGAAGAAGCAGAAAACAGCTAAGATTCCTAGAAGACAGGAGACCAACTGGAAAGGAGAGACTACAACCTGTTGAGCAGCCTGTATCAGGACTCTGGAGGTATCTGCATGGTCTGCTATGGGCTTCCTATTTAGGGTGAACAGACATGTGTAGCTGTGTCTACCCATGAAAAGCCTGCCACATGCCTTCTTCAACCACACAGGTTCTAAAGAAGTAACTCAAGTCATCAGGCTTGACAGCAATGGCTTTATCTGTGGAGTTCTGTGTGGCCATGTAATCAAAGTATGACCAGTACTCTGGACCTGGGTAATACATCTGAATCAAGGATGGCTTAGGCAGATTTGTGATCCATTTTATGTTCAGCAAAATGTAATAAGTCTCATGAAAACTTCCTAGTAAAGTGTCTTACTTTAAAAGGTATTTGTAAATAACATCAAACCTGACAATATTCACACTATGCATACACACATACATACACACACACACATTGAGTAATTAATTTTTTTAAATAAAAAATTTCAGAATTGAAAAAAAACCATTAGCTCTAGTGACTTTTCCTAGACCAAAAATGTATTTCACATATTTCATAAGACATAAAGGGCATTGGCTTGTTTTTGTATTTCTCAGGAATATTTGTTTCAAAATCTCTGCTGGCCACATTGATGCTAATTTCAAGGCTTCAACATTCACATGGATTGCCCTATACCCATATGGTAATTCATTAGACTGCATCTAATGGTTCATAAAAATCATCATGCTCATATTCTACATCATGTTAACTTTGGACTGCTCAAGAACCAAACAAAAATATACCAAATATAATTCAATAAACATTCCTTAGCATTTGAAAAGAAATATTAAAATACTAAAACAGAAACTAACAAGTGGCTCGGTAGTTAGAGTGCGCACTGGCCTTCCAGAGGACTAGAGCTCGATTCCCAGCACTCACACCGGGTGGCTCACAACCAGCTCTCACTCCAGCGTGAGGACAGGATGCCTCTGGGTTCTGTAGGCACCTACACGAACATGCACATACCCATACACAAACATATGCAAGCACATTACAAGTAAGACAAGTTTGTTAAACTTACCTGTTGGGCTAGGGAGATGGCTCAGTTGATAAAGTGCTTGCCATGAAGGCATGGGAAGCCAAGTTTGAATCTCTAGGACCCAGGTCAAAAAAGCCAGGCCTGGCTCACAGACTAGACTGGCAATTGTGGAGCCTGCATGAATCTCCATGCTAGGTCCTCTGCATGTATGTTATAGTTATTGGCTTGGTGTTTGAGGGACTCCTGACCGTGGGAGCTGGGGTGTCTCTGACTCTTTTGTCTGCCTTTTCCTCCTACTTGGTTGCCTTGCCCAGCCTTGATGTGAGGGTTTGTGCTAGTATTATGGTATCTAGTGTTGTGTTCAGATGATGTCTCTAGGAGGCTTGGTCTTTCCCGGGTGGGTGAGAAAGGAAGAAAGGGAAGGGAGAACTGGGAAGAGTGGAAGCTGTGGTTGGAAATGTATTGTATAAAAAATAAATAAAAACATATTTTAAAGGCCAGGAATGATGACCCATGTGTGCAATCACATGCATGTCACAGTGCTAGGAAAACAGCTGGGTCTCTGGAGCTCACTGGCCAGCCAAATCAATTTGGTGAGAGACTCTGTCTCAAAAACTAAGGTGGGGTAATTCGAGAGCTCAGTCAACATCAATCTCCAGCTTACACACACACACACACACACACACACACACACACACCCTACTTAGCACCTCAAGGGATAAGCTAAAAAGAAAAGATTATGGAATTAGGCACAACTGAAATTCAGAGTGTCAGTCACTTTTCCCAGAGAGAAAGCATTTCAGGTGCTGCTCCCATGGACTATGTGAACTCTGTTTAGCAAATGGGATTGGCAGCTCTCAGCAGCCGTAACACCATATGCCACCACAGACGCCAGATGACACTCTGAGTAGCTACCACCCACAGGGATATGCTGACTTTCCACCTTGTGACAAACCAGCCAGAAACTCAGATATTCCACAAACTGGGGGCAATGTGGCCCACACTTGCATGCCGCCGCTTCACTTTCTCCACTGTGGACACAAAGCCCCCACACCCACTTCCGACAAATAACCACCTCTCTGTCCATGTTGCGTCTCCCTTACATCCAACTAAGGAAAAAGGCAAACCTGAAACACCTCCTCTGCATCCTACTTTATGTGTAACTCAAAAGAGTCAAAAAATGTACTAAGCACCTATGCCCGCACTGTATAAGGCCAAAGAAATGCAAAGTTTAATAAGGACGATGACAAAATCTTCCTGTCCTCATGCAGTTCACCATCTAGTAGGTCAGACGCTAATCAGACAGACATGTCCACGATCACTAAGGCATATAGCAGTAGGGATTTATGAGCAAGTGAGAAACCATAACGGATGGTCTTAAGGAATCAGGGAATATTTCCCTTAAAGGATGGGTCCGCTAAGATCTGAGACACAAACAGGAATTAGCCAGGCAATGAGGAACCCCTGAAACGTGTGTGCACAAAGTGTTCGTTCTGAATGCTTAGAGTAACGAGGACAGAGGACACAGTAAGACATGCTTTACAAAAAGAAGAGGGAAAAGGAGGCTCCCTGGCAGCAAGTGCTAATCTCTACTTCAGGTGTGTTTTAAGAAATGTGTGCCAGTTTTTACCCCTTGAGTGGGGGGAATCAACTCACTGAACAACAGCACTTACACACGAGGCAGACTTCCCATGGCAGCAATGAAGAGCTACTAAAGGATTATTCTAGGGACTAGAACGGCTTTGATTAAAATTGCTTACAAGGCAGCACATGTGTCTCTTTGGCTATTGTCCCCTATTAAAAGGTACTGCCTTTAACCTCTTGTTTAAATGTGATTCTGTATATATATTTTTAAAGCTCCTGTCTAGGTTTCCATATGGCTCTTTCCAGAGCTTAACTGTTATCCCTCCCAATGACACATGAATCAGCTCCCAGTCGCTGTAAGAGCATCCACATGCTCTGCATGCTCCAGCCAGATGGAAGAGGGCAGGGGCAGAGTCCCACCCCAAGCTGACAAGCTAAGGGCATCTGACTGCCTACAGTAGTCAGCTCTGTTTAATCATGTGACCCTGATATGCTGATCACATCCAGGAGCAGTTAGTCAACACGAACTGGATTTGATGGGTAAAGATCATAAAGTTGGGTGGGAAGTGCAATGGGAAAAGAACTGGGAGGAGTTGGGGGATGTTATCAAAGTACATTGTATTAAATTATCAAAGAATTAATAAAATGTTATCAAGATGATGGAGAGAGCTACGTTTAAAGACCAGGATGAGAATCACTATAAACAGGCCAGTTAGGAGACAACTGTCTCAATACGAATAAAGTTGGTGATGGCCACATGGGTGAGAAATGAAGCAAACAAAGTTGTTTACAAAGTGAAGCCTAAGGACTTGGTGAGGATACGAGAACATGTGTGTTCTGGTACAATCTAGGTGAGAGTCTCTGGACCAGGACTGAAAATACACAACACAGATGGGTTCAGGACTAGACACACATTACCCAGAAGGGACCAGGATTGAACACACTATACAGACAGGACCAGGATTGAACACACTACACAGACAGGACCAGGATTGAACACATACTACACAGATAGGACCAGGATTAAACACACACTACACAGATGGGACCAGGATTAGACACACATTACCCAGAAGGGACCAGGATTGAACACATACTACACAGATGGGACCAGGATTGAACACACACTATACAGATGGGACCAGGATTGAACACACACTATACAGATGGGACCAGGATTGAACACACACTCTACAGACAGGACCAGGTTTGACCATAAAACGAAGGACACAGATGCCTTGGATGTCATGGTGTGTGGATGAGAACGTCCACCCGCTCAGATGTTTGGATGTTTGGTATTCAGTTGGTGGTGCAGTTTGGCTAGGTTTAGGAAGTGTGGCCTTGCTGGAGGAAATGTCAGTTGGGACAAGCTTTGAGGTTTCCAGAGCCAAGCACCATTTGTAGCTTGCTCTCTCAGATTCCTGTTCAGCTCAGACTGTGAACTTCTAACTGTGTGAGCCACCATGCTTGCAGCCTGCCTCTGCTCTGCCATCATGGACTTTTAACTTTCTGGAATCCTAAATCCAAGTAAACCCTTCTTTCTATAAGGTGCCTTGGCCATGGGGTTTCATCTCAGGAATAAAAAGGCAACGAGTACAAGGGCAGATATAGGGGATTAGGTGGAGTGGGCAGTGAGTATCATTAAAATCCACTGCATGCATGTATGAAACTCTCAAATAAAAATATTATATTAAAAAAAGAAGTTAATACCTTGGTCAGTCTAAGATAATGGAGTATTGTTAGACAAAGTATAACTTTCATACTAACATATGACTCTCCTACAAGTAATATCAAATGGTAGTATTTAAAATTTCTAAGATATGAGAAAAGAATAATGCACCAAAAATGTTTTGATGTTAACCTAAAAAGCAATGCATATCACCCAACATACACATACACATACACATACACACACACACACACACACACACACACACACACACACACACACACACACACACACACACACCCAGACAGTGAGGTCATGGCAAAAGAGAAAAGACACAAATTCAAATATGAATAAAAAATAAGAAGCCCATAAATAAGCCTAGGAATTTAAAACTAACAATTTTTTGACCAGAATACCAAGAATATAAGGGAGAAAAGAGCTTCTTTAATAAACTGAGCTGGGAAAAACCAGAGGCAGAAGAGTGAAATCAGACTATCCCACTACACTATATGCAAACATCAACTCAAAATAGAAACAATACTTAAACAAAAAAAATCAGTTGTTGGGGGTAGAGAAATGGCTGACTGGTAAAAAGCACTGGCTACTCTCCCGGAGGTCATGAGTTCAATTCCCTGTAACCAAATGGTGGCTCACAACACATCTACAATGGGATCCAATGCCCTCTTTAGTATAGAAATGTGCATGAAGACAGAGCACATAAATAAATAAATAAATAAATAAATAAATAAATAAATAAATAAATCTTTTTAAAAATCAGCATCAATGCACTGGAGGGGGGTGGTAAACACAGAGGAAAAGTTCTGTGACATTAGCCTTCAAAACAAAGTTTAAAATATAACCCCTGAAATACATGTAACAAAAGCAAAAACAGGCAGATGGGATAAAATCAGACTGAGAAGCTTCTGCGACGAGGGGTATGAAGAGACAAGCTACAGAATGAAGGAACCACTGTGTCTCCAACAGGAGCTTGTAAGGAATCCAAGCAACTCAGAAACAAGAAAAGAGCTTTTGAAAAAAAAAAAATACAAATGACCTAGATAGACAGTTCTGACAAACAGCAAATGTCAGAGGACATGAGAAATGTTCAGAATCCCTAGTCATGGGAAAGCCCAAAAGTTCTAAGAAGCTCTGGTGGATTGAGTACACCTAGCCAGGGAGTGGTACTATTTGGAAGTGTGGCCTTGTTGGAGTAGGTGTGGCTTTGTTAAGCGGGTGTATCACTGTGGGCATGGGCTTTAAGACCCTCATCCTAGCAGCCTTCAGATGAAGAGGTAGAACTCTCAGCTCCTCCTGCACCATGCCTGCTTGGACTCAGCCATGCATCCTGCCTTGACGATAATGCACTGAACCTCTGAACCTGTAAGCCAGCCCCAATGAAATGCTGTCCTTATAAGAGTTGCCTTGGTCATGGTGTCTGTTCACAGCAGTAAACTCTTACTTAGTCAGGAGCCAAAGAATAACAAGCTTTGGTGAGGACATGGAGAAAAGTAAACCCGTGTGTGATGTTGGTAAAAATATAAATTAGCATAGCTATTATGAAAAGCATTAAAAATTAAAAACACAACTACCATAAGACCCAGCAATGTTCCACCTGGATAGATAACCAAGAGTATAAAATCAATGTACTCAAGGGAGAGGTGCAATGCCATGCTCACCACAGCAATATTTACAACATCCCAGATGCAGGATCTCCTAAGTATCCACTACTAAATGGAGAATGTGATTTACACACAACAGAAAAATATTCAGTACTCAGAAAAAGTCCCGTCATTTATGACAGCGTGGCTGAGACTGGAGGAGGCAATGCAAAGTGAAATCAAGCAAACCCAGACACGTACTGCGTAAGCTACACTCAGTGCAGAAGAGTCACTCATGAGACCAGACACTAGATGTTAGGGTGCTTGAGGAAGTGGGGAAATGTCTGTTGATGGGTATAAAATTTCTAATCGGAGAATAAAATTCAAGAAATCTATATCATGATAACTGTAACTCATAATATGCTATATGCTTATAAGTTAGTGAGAGAAGAGATTTTATGTATTCTTGCCACAAAAACAATGTACATGAGATAATGTGTATGTTAAATACCTTCATTTTACTATTCCACAATGTGTATATATATAAAAATCACTTGGTGCACATAATTTTAACTTATCAATTAAAATTTTTAAAAGTCCCCCAAATGATAATGAAAAGCAAAATATTATTACCACTTTGCACTTCTGAACATTCATATATACTTATTAGAGATTTAACCAAAATAAAATTCAAGATATGACCATTTTATTTCTAATTAATAGTACTGTTAAAAATTCTGCTGCTTACTGTAGGCTTCTCTTTTTTTTTTCCAATTAAATAGTATGAAGTTAATTTAAT
Source organism: Rattus rattus (assembly GCF_011064425.1). Lineage (NCBI taxonomy): Eukaryota > Metazoa > Chordata > Mammalia > Rodentia > Muridae > Rattus > Rattus rattus. Next base: position 168,902,952 of record NC_046154.1, on the reverse strand, counting down.
GAAACAAAAATTGTCCTACTATCTTTCAATTAGTTTGTATAATATACATCTATATCTTAAATAAACACAACACACACACAATACACACACACACACACACACACACACACACACACACACACACACACACACAGGAGCTCACCATTTCCGGCTAACTCCATCCTGGGGTTCCTGAAACCCTCTTCTGGCTTCCGCAGGCACTATACTCACATGCACAAACCCACACTCACATAAACACGGTAAAAATGAAATCTTTAAAAATACAATCCTCTTTGAAGAAAACCTGGCAGGACGGTGACTCGTCCCTTCGCCACCACCTTGACAAAGTTTGCGACCCAATGGCTATGCGGAAATGAAGCAGATAGTGGTGCACTTCAGGTCAAATCCGCAGCACCACGAACACTGAGGGTTCTTCCTCTCAGGGTCCCAGCACCCCAACCACACCCACATTCCGTGTTTGTAGGGGAACACACTAAATATTTTGGGAGATGTTTCCTGAATCATAAACCACTATCAAGACAGTACTTTTATGAAAAAACAACAACAACAATCAGACAAACAAAGGATCTGGGATGCTCGGCGTGTATCAGCTCTGCTGTTTATAGATTTCACAGGAAGGCCGAATACATTTTAAGGGAATGAGGAAACCGTTCAGTGTCTAGTAACATGAAACAGTATCACATTATTCCATGGGAAACGTGTATGTTTATGTAGAACAGGTCAGTCCTGAGAAACGGCGTCATCTCAGTTCGCGTCCCATCCATCCTCCTCTGAGATCGCTCTTGCTGTGTCCATACCAGACATCCCAGGTTGGTTAGCAGGGCATACATCTGAAGCTCTCACCAGACCTCCGCACCTCATCTAAGGCTACATACAGCAGCCTAAAGAAGCACAGCTTTCAGGTGTGGTGCAAAGACTCTGAGGTAATAGGGAAGGAGTTAATTTGTTCTTGGCTGTAGTTGGCTCCCAAAGAGTGCCTGTGTTTTTCAAATGATGTCAACTAGAAAAAGACGATGTGGGGAGGAGGGAGGTAAATACTGTTCTCAATAAAACTGAAATCATTCCAACATGTGATGTAATGAAGTATGTAACTGCTGCCAAGTCCTCAGATGGAGAGATGGCTGTAATTCCGGCCAACATGCAAAGCACCGAGAGTGTCACAGCAAGGGCCATGGTTTCCAAGTACCTTAAAGAGAGGACAGTCCAGCTGTCTCATGGCCTATCTGCATATATTTATATTGAGGAATGTGAGGTTTAAAATAGACACCACTTACTTTAATTCTATCAGAAATATATTGTCTTCAAAAACCTGTTTCTTAAAATACTTGTGCACTTTATTTCATACGATTCTCTCATGGTGTTTCCAACCTTACCCCATAGAAAATAGATTTCAAACTTTACCAATGACTCGTATAGAAGACTGTATGTGTGTGTGTGCACACATATATACACACATAGACACACATCACAGAAATCTAATCAAAATTGGCTTTATATATTCATATGAGCAAACGTGTGTAATATGATGCTACAGGAATGGTATGAAACTTTTATGTGTGTGAAAAACAAATTCTCAGAAAACATTCTCCTTAAAGAGGAAAGATAAAGAATTATTAAAATAGTATTAATTAAAATTTTTATAGTTACAAATACTGCCAAACACAGCAAGATAAACTGCCTCTTTACTTCTAGTGACACACATTTGATGGAATGTACAGGTGATCCTTTAAGTCACTTACCCATATGCCCTTCCACTTGTGCTTCGATTACATGTGTGCCTTACTGAAGCCTCCCCCATCACGGAAGGTGCCTTCCCTTTCACATTTTCAAATTACTTCATAAGCTCAGTAGGGTCAATAGTTTTCCATTTGTAAACTCGGTAATTATATAATTTATTAATCTGATTGGACTTTTTACAACAATTAAATAATTATAGATTAAGTACATAATTTTAATAACATTTAAAATGTAATCCTACTTTTCTTTTACATGAGCCCTAAAAGCATCTGGGGTTTTTTATGTGAAAATAACAGTAAATTATTAACAAAGAGAAATAAATTCAGCAGTCTGCATGAGCACAACAGGTCTTCGTTTTTCTTTTAAAAATGCTTGGGACGAGACACTGAAGTTAGGAACGGGCGTTTTTCACTGGGCATGGAACTGTGTTACAGTGTGCACAGCCTTCACGGGGCCACCCAGCTGACTGTGCCACTTGCAGCCAAGGTTTCCTCCACAGGGTCTGGAACAGCCACACTTCACCACACGCTTTATTTCATGTAAAGGAAAGCCTCCCACCAACTGGTTACATCCGCATCTGAAACACGCCCTCCTTCTCCAGAGCTACAGCCCACGCTCTCACGGCCGCTGCAGATGGGCCAGCCTCTTCATCTGGTGGAGAAGCTCATCTCTGGCCGAGTGAGCCTCCGCCAGTGCCATCCTAGCCTGAGCCAGCTCTTGCCTAAGACACTCGTTTTCCTCCATGAGCTGAAAAGACATTTGGAAAACGAGAGGTTTTAATCGCTTTCTGGAAATGTAACTATTTTATGTGGCATCACTTGAGATGGTAAACCACCCAATGCTGGTCAGGGTCCACGTGAGCTGAAAACTGCTGCCAGGAGCTATTGGAAAGCACTTACTATGCAATTAACTGTGTTCCTAAGTCTTGACCCAGTAATTCAAAATACTAATTAACTTCTCAATTCCAAATTTAACAGTGATGCTGTGTCACTGTAGTACCCGTGGGCTTCTGTGTCTTCAGACACGTGACCTCCCTTCTCTGTCACATCTCCACCTTTCCGTCCTGTACCAGTTCTTTCAACTTGCCACTTTCCCACCTGCTCCTCCTCCACCCCTTCCTGGGATCCCTTCTTTTTTCTATTAGATTTCACGGTTGCCCACTTTCTCTTTTACCTGAGTCATGCTCTTAGGTGAGCTTTACTAGAGCTACAATTCAACTAGCTCACAGACAAGACACAGCCTGGCCCGGAGCAACTCTCTCCTGACCTTCAGACTCATGCTGTCAACACTCCAATAAGGCATTTTCTTTCAGACGGTCAAAACTTTCTAAGACTTAATTCAGGTATTTTGTCCTCTCTGATCCACTGCATGAGGATACAAAAAAAACTAAGGATGGTGTTTTAACTGCTGGTGTTTTGGTAGTTGTCAAATGCAAGAATTAAACCTAAGTTCCCAGTACCTGCTCCCGTGTAAGGTCAACCGGGCCCTCAGGAAAGGTAGCTGACCGTGAAGGCAAAGGAACCTCTGGGCTCGTCTGGGTGGCTTGGGTGACACTGCTTTGCTTCCTCACGTCGCACGTCCCCCTGGTCCGCACCTCTGAATTGCTGCTGGCACTGTCTTTGAAATCAGTCCCGGTGTTAAACAGCTGAGAATCTGAACAAACAAATAAAATGCTCGGAAAACAACTCCAAGTCATCTGACAAATCTTTAGGGTTCTACCATGAAGAACTAATTTTAAGATGAGAACGTAACTGTTACTGTGAGGATAGTAGTTTGTGATAGAGAAACAGAGACAACACACACGGTAAAACCAAAAGCTTATTCTCTCAAAGATCCCAAAACAAGAACAACAACATGCCAAGAAATTACAAATAAGATCAAGATGCTTGCGACAGAGAACAGCCATCCTGTGCAAAATATTAGTGAAGTGAAGAAGAACAGATCAACATATAAACTATAAACGCACTGCAGGCAAGCAGTACTGAATGCAGGATGCCGTACATTAAAAAACAGTCAAATAATTGAATATCTCTACAGAGTACTTAGTAAGAGTTTTGGAATTACTTCAAAGCCTGTGGAAAGGCACATGAGGACTGGGCATGGTGGCGCATGTCCTTAATCCAACACTTGAGAGGCAGGGGAAGGCGGACATCTGAGAGATTCAGGACAGCCTGGCCTGCATGAGAGTTCAAGAACAGCCAGGGCTACATAGAGAGACTGCTTTGAAAACCAGAACAGTAAAAAGAAGGCACTTGAAAACCCTACACCTCACCATAATAAATGTATAGACAATCTGGAACAGAAAGAGAGCTTTCTCAGTGTGACAGACAGGTGGTAGGCACCCCACACTTGTATACTTAAGGGTGTTTTTTTCCTCTTTGCCACAGTCAGGAACAGGACAACCTCTCTTCTCACAACCTCAATACTGCCCTCGAAGGTCTTAGCCATCGAAATTGGGCAGGGAAAGGGAATCAAGAGACCTCAACTGTCAGGAAGGCGGGCACTTACAGGTGATATGATCTTGTACACAAAAATATAGAATGATTTGGGAAAAAAACAACTGGGGGCTGTGGAGGCGACTCAGCAGCTGAGAGCTCTGCTGCTCTTCCAGAGGACCTGAGTTCAGGTCCCAGAATCCACATGGTGGCTCACAACTGTCTTGGGGATCTGATGCCCTCTTCTGGTGTGCAGATGCCCATGCAAACAAAACATAGGTTTACATAAAATAAAAAATCTAAATAAACAAACAACTGGAACTAGTAACTGTTCAGCAAAGCTGTAGAATTAAAAAACCAGTAACATGAAAAATAAACGATATATTTATATACCACTCTATGTAACGTCTTGAAATGAAATTTAGAAAACAATTAAAATGTCTTCAAAATTGGCACAAGCCCTGTGTTCATCCACCAGAAGAATCAAACATATTTTTAGAGAAAAGAATACTTAAATTTAGAAAGATTGTAACATTTGCTGAGCCTGGTGCAAGCAAGCATGTCTATAACCCAGTCCTAGAGAAGCAGATGGAAGACTGCAAGTCCCAGGCTAGCCTAAGCTACAAAAAGAAAACAGGTGCCTAGCAAGCGCAAGGCCCTGGGTTGGTCCCCAGCTCAAAAAAAAAAAAAAAGAAAGAAAGAAAGAAAGAAAAAGAAAGAAAGAAAGAAAGAAAGAAAGAAAAAGAAAAAGAAAGAAAGAAAGAAAGAAAAAGAAAACAGGAAAACCAGACTTCATCAAATACAGCTGAGCTTCAAACCTATTTAAGTTTTTAAGACTTGTTTTATTTTCATATATGAGCATTTTTTCCTGCATGTGCATCTGTGTGTGTGTGTGTGTGTGTGTGTGTGTGTGTGTGTGTGTGTGTGTGTGTGTGCGCGCGCCAGAAGAGAAGGTTGAGCCCCCTAGAACTGGAGTGGGCTTTACCCATGGAGTGGGCCCTCCATGTTCTCTCTAGTCTCAGGTTCTTGGCTTCATTAACAGTAGCAGGTATAGGCTCCATCTCATGCAATGGGCTTTAAATCCAATTAGAAATTGGCTGGTTACTGCCATAACATTAATGTTACTACTGCAACAATGGGCTTATCTTGCAAAAGTCATTACTGTAGCTCACAGGGTTTGCAGCTGTGGGAGACAGATGTGTACTGCACTGTCCAGCACTATGGATGCACTAGGAGGGCTGAAGCTTTCGATTGAGTGCAGTTCAAATTCTCCACTGTCTAGGCCACAAACACGCAGTGTCTTCAGCAACAGATCTAACCCTCAAAATGCGGAAAGCAAGCACGATGGCTACACTACATTGGCATTACGCTGCATTGTTTAGGTGGACTATGGAACCCCATTGGCCAAGAACTCAAGATGTAAACCATTCTAGGGGTTCTATTTGGTAACACATTATATCTAGCTGGGGGAACTGTGTGCCTCATTCTATGGTGACTGACTATATGTCAATTCTTTTTCTATGTGTAAATATTTTAGAAGCTGTCCACACTAATAGGTCACCTGGCTTTCAAGAGGCCTTTAGTGTTAGTTATTTCACCTCTAGCCTTCTCTCCCATTCCCATTAACCCTTCCACTTCAGGTCTCCTTCATCCCTCTATAGTCAGGGGAAGAACTGGCCCCTGACTAGCTACCTCTGTGCAGTTCTCAAACAAACAGTCCTATCTAGAGCATAAAAGTGAACACCCATACACAGAAGATGCATGCAGGGTTTGTCTCCCTGGGCCTTGCTCACACAGGGTGTTTATTTCTATTCTCCATCCATTTCCCTGCATAGTTCATAATTTTATTTTTCTTAGCAGTTGAACAGTTGTGTCTCCAAGTGTTCCTATGAGGAGGTAGAAGGCAGGAGACAGAGACTTGCTGCCTTTTACACACACACACACACACACACACACACACACACACACACACACACACACACAGAGAGAGGTCACACAAAATCACCAGCTCCTTTCTTATTTTCCTTCCAGACACATGTGCAGCAGCACAGGTATGAAGCTAACTACTGATGAGTTACTGCAGGGTTTACACCCAGACACCACAGACTGATATGGCCAAAGTGGCGATCCCTCAATCCACTACTGACGATCCGCACACAGTAACGGTGAGTGACAAATGAACAGCATGGCTGTGCCATGCCGGCACGCCGGGCGCTCACTGGCATTGTTTTCAGGGTACCTCTGATGTGGAAAGAACCATCGTCATTCCTCTCCACCACGAGATGATCGATGTGCACAGTTACGGGACTTGGCTGGAGGGACACTGTGCTACCCCGGGGACTGTCATCCTACAGATAAGGAGAAAATATTGGCAAGTTCTTATGGAAATAAATGAAAATGTTCAAACGGTCAACCTGAATAAACAATCATGTTACATTAGATTAATATAAACGTAAACTGCCTGCACTATTTCCCTCTCTACAAGGGGTCTCTGCAGCCTTCACTATAAATACCGGTCACTCCACTTCACAAACTCTGACAGAGACAGCATGATTTCACACACAAACCCAAGTCCAGAAAAGGCGGTGTGAGCGTCTGTGAAGTAAGAGGCTGACTGTGGACGTACTTTCAAGTTTATCTGTGTGTTGGACACTTGTATCTTCATTGGCATTGCTGTCGCAACAGTGTCATCTTCCAGGAAGTGCTGAATGTTCACAAGGGAAGAGGTGAGGAACTCTGTAGTAAAGTTCTCTATGTGGCATTGGAGGAATCCATTTTTTTCTGCAAGCAGAGAATGTACGACAGCACCTGGCCCACTTTCAAACCTCAGAGAAATCTCAGGAGAGGATTTGGGATGAATTATAGCTTTCTGGTCAGAACCTGAGAAAAAAAATGAAATATTGAAACTTTGTAACTAACACTACCAAAAAAGGATATTATATACCATTAAGATTACAGTGAAAACTATCAGACACTGCATATTAAAGAAATCCACAAAACTGCCTCAATATTTACTCCTAATTCAAAGGACTCTACATTATAAATAAAATATATCATAAACAACATAATTTCACTTTTTCCCCACAATTTTCAAATACACTACTGGCAACTTTTCTATATTTTCTACTTTTTCATAAAAATTCAGGATGCACAGTCAGATTCAACATCCACCTGCGTGCCTGGCTGTGTCTCTGAAGAAGACAGGAAACTGTGGTGAAGGGAGTCTTAGGCTTGCACCTTCCTCATCAAATTAGGGTCTTAAATAAAATGAAAGTATATAGAAGACATGTCACTGAAATATTCCCAAAGAATACTTAAGACTGAAATTACAGTAAAGAACATGTAATTCATTTATAATTAGATTCAGTTATGGGTTGACCTTGTTCCAAGGAAGAATTTGAGTTGGTTTATAGAGATAAACACCAACATATTAAAAAAAAAATTAAAAACCACAGAAGGCTTATATTATATCCAATGCAAAAAGGGAAGACTGATACCGATTATCTGGGGATGGGAACTGGTGGAATACTTATTTTATGCCAACTAACATCACAATAAACAGAAGGAAACCAGTACACAGCACAGCAAGGAGACCTCACAAGGAGACGCCACAAGGAGAGCCTACATAAGAAGGACGAGAAGGCAAAGACGACCTCCAGAGGCTTCTGTTCTCAGTTATTCAAGACAAAGCATTCTGGTTACCAAGGCTAAAAATGGCCTGGAGTCTTTTTTTAGATTTTCATTTATTCTTCTCTCATAAATACATCCTGACTCCAGCCTCTCATCCTTCTTCTCCTCACAGTTCCTCTGCCTCCCCTCTCCCCAGATCCACTGCTCCTCCATTCTCCTTCAGAAAAGACCAGGCCTTCCCAACCTAACATGGCATAACAAGGCACAGTAAGCCTAGGCATAAACCCTCTCTCATCAAGGCTGGGTGAGGCATCCCAGTGGGAAGAAAAGGATCAGGCTGGAGGGATGGCTCAGTGAATAAGAGCACTGACTGCTCTTCCAGAGGTCCTGAGTTCAATCCTCAGTAACCAACATGGTGGCTCACAACCATCTGTAAAGGGGATCCAGTGTCCTCTTCTGGTGTGTCTGAAGACAGCGACAGTGAAATCACATACATAAAATAAATAAATAAATCTTAAAAAAAAAAAAAAAAAGTCCAGAGCAGGCAAGAGTCAAGACCCAACTCCCACTGTTAGGGTTCCCCCAAAGTCCCCAAACTAAACAACCACAGCAAGAATGCCACAGGCCTAGCACAGAGCCATGCAGGCTGGGGTGGCCACACCAGTCTGTATGAGGCCCCGTGAGCCCTGCTTACTTATGATTCCTTCCACCTCCCAGGGTAAGAAGTGACAGCATGCTTTCTGATACTGTGCAAAGCTTTATTAATTTCTATACATTATGTATCATATAGAATTCTGTACACACGGCAAAAACAAATCACTGACATTTTAGTCAGTATGGTCTCTCAAGCTGAGTCAAAATGACAACAAGACCATTAGTGAGCCATGTATGGAACACAAAATACATTTAAACATATTTAAGGATTCTGTGTGAAATGTGGTTTAAGATTAAATGTGGGTTAAGTGTGGTTTAAGAAATGTGGTTCTCAGTTCAACCATTGAACTGAGAACAGGGTCCCCAATTGAGAAGTTAGAAAAACGACTGAAGGAGCTGAAGGGATTTGCAACCCCATAAGAACAACAACATCAACCAACCAGATACCCCAGAGCTCCCAGAGACAAAACCACCATCCCAAGAGTATGCAGGGATGGACCTATGGCTTCATCCACATATGTAGCAGAGGATGGCCTTGTCAGTCATCCATGGGAAGAGAGGCCCTTGGTCCTGTCAAGGCTCAATGTCCCAGTGTAGGGGAATGCCAGGGCAGGGAGGTGGGAGGGAGTGGGTGGGAGGGTAAGGGAGCACCCTCATAGAAGTGAGGGGTGGAGTGATGGGATAGTGAGTTCTTGGAGGGGAAACCAGGAAAGGGATAACATTTAAAATGTAAATTAAAAATGCAATTAAAAAAAAAAAGAAAGAAAAACCTTACCAATTGGACGGTTACCGAGGTAATGCCGCAGACTGACGTTGCCTAACTGACTTGGCGTCACCTGGTTCACCTGAAGACAGACTTCTGTATCTTCCCCTCGGATGTCAATTTCCCCATTAACACCAGTGATTTTAAACACCATGACTGACATCTGTTAATGGTTGTATAAATAGAGTTAGTACCCCACCCACATAATTCCAAAAGAAAAAAAGAAAAGGAAAAAGAAATAATAAGCAACTATTACCTCTACAAATACAGTTCTCCCTTATCAATCAAGCTACCCTTGGGGCCCACAGAGCCTGGCTACTGCATTCCATAGCTCGAGTGTCTCTAGTTCTTTTGAACTAGACATGGTAAGTTGCAGGGCAATGCCACAAGTAAGGACCTTCATAGCACTGCACTGCTTCACAAGACTCTCAGAACCTATGTGACGTTTCCTAGACCTCTGTGCATAAGGAGCTTGGGTTTAGAATCGAGTTCCATGTCCAAGATATTGCATATGAAAAATTCCAAAATCCACAAAATTCAAGTCCAAAACTACTCTGGACCCAAGAATTTTGGACAAAGGACACAGTCTTTGTAGACTCATCTCCAGCAGCTTTTGTTTTCAATCAGTAGAGAGAAAGTATTTGGTTACAAGACTAACAATATGACATGTCCATATGACTGAATGTTCACTAGGGTATGTCTGCATTTTTTTTTTTTTTCAGAAAATTTCACTTGTGTCAGCAAGGTGTGAAAGAAACCAGCATCCTCCTATTTCCTTTGTAGAAGGACACTTACTACAAGAACTGGCTGCCGTCTCTGCTGTCAAACTTCTAAAAAGTTTACACAAGACGAACTAAAATACTGGCCAAAACATAAATGGGAGAGAAGACAGAAAAGAATGCACAGATCACCTCTCCCTGCTGTAATACAAACGAAACAGACTTAAAGAGGAAAGCACAGGAATAGCCAGCTGACTAAGCAGAAGCACTGTCCAGGGCAGCATCAGAGCGGCCATCTTATGAATGAAGCTCCCTAGACATGCACGCACCAAGCATGAAGGACAGTGGCGTTTCCCCACAGAACTGTGGCTGTTACCAGATCATCACGGTGCTCCTGTGTGCCCTCTGAGGTGGTGCTGACAGCATCTGGAGAGGCTTCCCCACAATTCTGCATGTTTGCATTAATGTTCCCACTCTCTGCCGGGCTCTGGCAACTTGTACTTGAGTTCCTTTTAATTGCTGAAATAATACAATATAAGATCTGTTTATACATGCTCCAGCAATGTTTATATTTATCAAAAAGTGAACTAGACCCTTTAATTCTTTCAAGCAAAGCCTTGTTTAAATTCCACTAAGCAAACAGGGTCAAATTATGGTCCCTTAGCAAATGAGAAACGATCTTCTATAGTAAAATACCAGAGATACTGTGCTGACTAGATTTATGTCAACTTGATACGGACTACAGTCACCTGAGAGGAGAAAGTCCGACTGAGAAAACACCTCCACGAGATCTGGCTGGGACCAGCTTGTAGAGCAGGTCCTTGTTAGTAATTGATGGGGAGGGCCCAGGGCATTGTGGGTGGTGCCACCACTGGGCTGGTGGTCCTGAGTCTATAAGAAAGTAGGCTGAGCAAGCCATCTGAAGCAAGCCAGTCAGTAGCACCCCTCCATGGCCTCTGCATCAGCTCCTGCCTCCACATTCCTGCCCTGTGTGAGTGCCTGTCCTGCCTTCCTCCAGTGATAGCGTCTGATGTGGAAGTGTGAGGCACATGAGTGAGATACGAAGGCCCCACACGTAATAAACTAACGATGACAGTGATGGTCAGGATGAACTGACAAGCAAATCTCTCCTGCTGGGGTGACACTGCTATAGGGGAAGTCCCGTCAGCCTCACATCCCCCCTCCACACACCACACAGATCCAGTCTGAGCCTTTCCTCTCTCTTCTCCCCATCCTACAGCAACCCCCAGTCAACTCTTGCATGAATTGAATACCATGGGACTGTTCTCCATTATTTTCTAGCTATCTATAAGGAATCAGAGCATTAATTTTCTGTCTATCACAGATTAATACTGTAAGAGCCATGAAAGAACTAAAATTCCAATGACGTCCAAGACACAAAACCATACGCCCCACTCAGCCCAGTGCTTACTGCCGTGCAACCAACCGGCATCTCCCCACACTTGGCAGCACGGAATGTTTAGTGAATTATCCTCAGATGTGGTGTATGTGCTACATGACACTAACAGAACATTCTGCAGTCTTTCTCACAGCCCGGGAAGAGAAGTCTATGATGAGTTCTGCAAAACTGTACAGAAGTAAAGCGGGCTCTGCAGACACGCTGTAACACTGTGAAGTGGAAAGACATCCGTCACAGTGAAGAAAGTGAGACCTGGGAACAGCAAGCTGCCTCAGCTCAGAGGGTAAAGGCCACTCTGCCTGGAATCCACATGGTGGAGGGAGAGAAACAACTCCTGCAGGCTGCCCTCTGACCTCTACTCATGCTAGGGAACATGTGTGCTACCCTGCCCCACACACTCCAATACACAGATGAGTGTACTTTCTAAAAAGGAACTATAGGAAGGGAAAACGACATGTAAAAAAAACTAAACTGAGGTCAAATCATAAAGATTTCCAAAGGATTAAGAATTCTAAATTTCACAACCTTAAAGCAATGAGAAGTTCCTGCGACTACACTGGAAAAGAACATGATCAAATCTGTACTCGGGGGACTAATCTCCTTCAAGGGTGAAAAATAAAGCAAATGAACAGAAACAGACGTGAGGAGACCCGTTAGCAAAGGAACAGCCACTAGGAAGTCACAACTGGAGGACAGGGCTGGATGTACAGACCTGAGTCATTCTGTCTGTCCATTCGATGTCATTAATAATCATCAGGTATGACTTCAAGTGCTCGTGTGGTACTTCTTGTAAGCACAGTCACATCTAGTGACAATTCCTACAGTGCGCTGACCTACCTCTCCCCAGCAACACGTGGCTATCGCTTCCGTCACTCTCCAGCTGCTCTTCCAATCCCATGCTGTCCAGGGAGACGGTATCCAGGGAGATCTGCGAGGCGCTCCTTTTCATGTTCTTGTAGGAAACAGAGAGTGGAGCTGGGGTGGGTGGGCAATGTTCCTTAGATTTAACACTGTTAGCAAACAAAATTAGTGGAAAATTACCCCAGGTATAAAAAAGGACTTCACCTTCCACTCTCAGTAGCAGTGGGGAGAGGAGGTGCCCCTGGAACCCCAGAACTGAGGCAGAGGCAAAAGGAACACTGGAGTCCTAGCCCAGCACAGCAAGACACAGGCCCCACAAGGAAGTACGTGCTAAAAAGTATACCAAAACATAGACATTCAAAAGCTTTCTCCAATTTTGAAAACAGACTCTTTGAATCCTAACAATGCCACATTTTGTCCTGCAGATTTCTACTCCCAAACAAAACTAACCAACACCAGGCTGAGAGAAGCCAGATGCTATGGGCTCCACTCGCTGCTCTGGAGCAAAGGGGCTGCATTAGATCCTTTCTGGATTGATTGGAGAATAAGTAAATAAATAACAGGAGACAGAAATCAGAAGAGAATCAAGCAGGGATTGGGGGAGTTAGTTCTTAAAAAAAAATAACAAAACTAAAAGCACTTCTATCCCAACAGAATCATTACCTTAGAGGTGGCTGGGATTTAAGTGCTCTGGCTGTGGGGGCCTCTTTACTATTCTCCAGGCTCTCGGGGAGGGAAGCTGTTTCAGGAGGGAAATCTTCAGCCTTGAAGATGGAGCGTACAGTCTCATTTCCCTTACGAGCTGCAGCATTTGAAGGTGCGATCTGATTGGCATCGTTAGCCAGGGAAATCGTAGCCGACTCCTCTCTGTAGTCTGAGACACTATCTGAGTCTGTGCAAGCCACACCCTTTCTGTGACTCACCTCTGAGGCCATTTCTCCGGCGCCACTCTTGTAAACGAGCCCACTACTCTCATCCTCACTTATTTTCCCTAAGTGTTTGTCTGATAAATAGTCTAGAAAAGAAGTGCCTTTTTGCAGGTTTGTGTCACTGGCTGACTTAAAAAGCAAAGGATCCTTTAAAGGGGCGTGGCTAAGGTCAACACTCATTGACCTATTGTCTGACATATGGCTGAGAGTAGCATTTCTAATCCGATGTACACCACTACCACCTTGTTTTCTCTTTGAAGACAAAATCCCCCCATTTTCTGCTGGCAGGTAGTCAGGCAGCAGCGGGCTCCCGCTCTCAGAAGCGGGAGAGCGCAGAGCGCTCGTGTGATTCACCGGATGAAGGAGCAGAGCAAGCTCCGCACTCCGAAGTAAAACGCCAACGCAGACGGAAGTTTGGGTAGCAGGGCTGCCAGTGACGGCTTCTACATCCTTCCGCAAGGTATCCGAAAGCAGAACGAGAGACTCATGTATGAAAAGCAGCAGCAGATACTGGTAGTGGTTGATCTGCATACTGACATGTTTATGAACATGGACCAGGATGTGAACATCCGCATCTGAAGACGGAGAGGAAAACCTTAAGAATGCATCCGATGGAGGTCTCTGACCACCATTTGTCAAAGACTCGGACTCTGTACTGTAATATTCCTTCAAGAGTTTCTTCCTCTTCATTCGGCCAGCAAGATCACTGGATTCACTTTGTGAGGTATTAAGGGTCACTTGATCACAGGTCTGGAACTCTTTCTGTAACTCTGCGTATCTTGTTGGCTGGCAAATCCAGACAGACAGAGGGAAAGCATCCACAAAGCTTACTGGCCGCCCCTTCCCGCTTTTCATCCCTTCATAGTCTATCCAAAACTGGGAAAAGTGCACCGCCCACACGTCGGTGGCAGCAGACGGTTTAAGAGTGTTTTTATTCAACTTGGGGATAATATTCCCTTTATAAACCTCATGCATTTTGGTATCTTGTTCGTGGGCATGTCTCTGGAAGATCGGATGTAGAAGATTAAAACTGTCACAGGATTTGGGGAATCTAGTATAAGTTTTGCTAAAAAAGTCATTATCTTTAAAGTCTTGAAACAAAGCTTCTAAATCAGAGTGCCGGCAGTTAGGACAGTGCCTCGTGTTGGTGGCTATCATTTCGGAGCTCTGAATAGACACTGTGTGGGGCTGATCTTGATGGCAGCCGGGCTTCACTTCAGAAGGAATGACAAACTGGAAGGGAAAACAATTTAGTTCAATTTACGAATCTCTACATCTTGAAAACTACAGAAAACTTGATATTATTTTTATTAATTCTTTCCTTTATAAATATAAATCACAACTTTTCTTTCTGCCTTCTAATAAATTCAGCAAAAGATGGCTAACAAATTAACCACTGAAGAGGAGACATATTGTGGGAGATGTCACACATATTAACAATGTTCATGATTTTGTATTTTAATAATGTAATAATCAGAAAATAAAAATACAGGTGTGGGGGCTGGAGAGATGGGGCAGTGGTTCAGAGCACTGACTGCTTTTCAATCCCAGCAACCACATGGTGGCTCACAAGCATCTGTAATGAGATCTGATGCCCTCTTCTGGTGTGTCTGAAGACAGCTGCAGTGTACTCATACACATACAATAGATAAATAATTCTTTAAAAACAATACAGGTATGGAGGAGGAAGTGATGCAAATGCATGCTATGATATACAAGGCCTTAGGTGTGCCGTCTGGCACCACAGTACATAAATGAATAAAAGATAAGTAAATAGGTGCACTTTCAAAACGTACTGAATGTTTGAGTGCACAGAAGAAACGAGCTGAGTGAGAAAGGCGAGATTAGCTATCTCTGTTAAGCATTTTTAAGTCCAAGTGTTGTAGGAGACACCTGAAAGAATGACAGCAGCAACTGCACAGGCAGACGTCACCTGACTCGGTGCTCTGGGCTGTGCGTGGGCACAGGTGTAATGGCAGCGCTCTGGAGAATAGACAGGGGTCTTGAGATAGCGAGACTAGGCTGATAGGTCCCTCACTGGCCTGATTCTCAAGGCTGGCCTGAATCTAGTCTGTGAGTGTTCCTGCAGACTCCAAGGGGGGTTCTGAGTACTGCTCATGCCCAGGGAACAGAACAATCACTGTTGTGCTCTGTCTCAAACACTGTTCTAGACCATGTATGTCCCTTTGTGCTAAGTTAAGAAGATTCTTCTTATGCTAGGAAATGCGGAATATATTATCTGCACAATGTCTTAAAAGAGGCTGCAGTATATAATCCATCAACAATGGACCCTGCAATAGATTTTCAGTTATGCCCACATCTTCTCTTTACTAAACTGTGTTACCCTTTAATCTTTTCCCTTTAAAACCTAAGATTGCACAAGATCACATTAGCAACGACCTACTCACAATACAAAGCAACTTTTTTGTTAACTTTGGATACTAATAATGGAATAATAATATGAACACATGCAACATCCAATTTAAAAACTGTGTTGCATACTTACTTTTTCTAGAAGGAAAAATTGTATAAACCCTACAGCAGAAACAAAAAACGAACTAACGGCTTTTAAAACCCATTTCTGTTACAGTTGTGTTTGTTTGGGAGTCAGAGGACAACTTGCAGAGTCGGTTTTCCTTCCATATGTGGGACCTGGGGACTGAACTCAGGTCCTCAGGCCTGGCTACGAGCACAATTTACCTGCTGCGCAATCTTACTAAAGACTTACACTTTACTGCTAGCTCTCACCTTCAAACAAACAAGCCTGGTTCGTGGTCTCTGTCTCTGTCTGTCTGTCTGTCTGTCTGTCTGTCTCTCTCTCTCTCTCTCTCTCTCTCTCTCTCTCTCTCTCTCTCGCACACACACACACACACACACACACACACAGGGAAAAAGAGGCTCTGCTCCCATGACCACTTGTTCATACAATACCTTTAGCATTAAGCCATCAACTCGAATGTCAACATGCTCATCAGATTTTGAACTGTCATTCAACTTGTACACAGCCATGAACTGATTAAGACTCTGTTTTAAATCCAGTATAAACTGGTTTAACCATAGAATGCTTCTTTCATCTACAGTAAACTGTAAAGCATTCAGCTGGCTATATAGGTTGGGAGATGGAACTGTGGAGGAAAAAAACAAGTGTTAAGCTTCATTAGTGAACAGACAGCTATGTTTCCATAGAAAAGATATTCTTAACAAGTTATATTCTTTCTTAATATCACACATAAACTAGATATGTGACTAACAGCAAATATAGACATTAAACAGCTTTCTGTGCCTCACTACCTGAAAAAGTATAGTTTAATGTAAACTAAATGCATAAACAGGAAGTACTGTTATAGATTCACAGTGAAGGAAAGTAAGAAGGCATCACCTTCTTAAAACACAATGTCAAAATCACGCCTGCATGGCCTATCTGTGGGCTCACGCTCTGCATCCTCTAAAGTGGTGCTGGGAAGCAAGCCCAAGAGGAGGAGCATGCGCAGCCCACTCTTGCCTTTAGCAAAGGCCCACAACAGAGCAGTGCAGCAATAACTGAAATGTCTCAGATAACCCATTACTAGACTGTTTCCTCCCGCTAAACTAATGCTGATAATTACAGGTTCTATCACTGCTGAAACCACAAGTCTATTAATCATAGAAACTACAGGGTTCAGAACAGCTCCATGAGGTCTTTTATTGAGAAAGGACCCCAGCTTTCCGGTAACACTTGACACACTAAGTGAAACTTCCCACAGTCTCTGGTAACCATGGCTATTCTTTCAATGTATTGGTCCTGCCTCCTACAGAACCAACTCTTGTTTTTAATTGAATACATATAGGTTTTCTTTTCTTAAGCCTTTTTTTTTCCTAGAGATGAGGTCTTCTCCACCATGCCTCTCCACCATGATGGTTCTGCACTTCCAAAGCCTAAGACCAAGGTAGGCTGAGGTTGGGCCGATACCTATGCTACTACCCGTAAGTCATCCATGTCGGGAGCTAAAGGCCCTGTGGCTGGAAGAACTTGGAAGACAGAAGGAGCAGACAGTAAGATGGTTCCCTGGGCCTTGAGGATGATGAAGACATGACACAGGTAGAATGGTAAGCTATAAGAACAGAACATATGGCCTGGAAGTAAAATGTGGGTCTTGAGAGCAGGCTCCTTCTTCAGTCTGATCAAAATTCAATAGGAATGGAACAAGCCATTCTAGTGGGACGGTGGAGCCAGACGTCACTGTTAACAAAATGGCAGGACTGATATAGCTGCAAGTTTATATACAAGAACTAAGGCATCACAAAGAAATCCCAAAGCTTCCACGGCCACCAGGACAGGTATATAATTCATTTTAATGATCTAAACCTGTCTGTGCATATAGATGTCTTGATTATTAAGTGAACATGCCAGGGCATTCATAAGGACACTGTACAGTGCTTCCCTCTGTTGCTAAGGCGCTATCATTTGAACACTAACCTGAAGCGTGTGAAACTAAATTCAGGTTCACAGAATGAAAACATGGTAAATAATGTCAAGAGGCAAAAACTCTGAATGTTTCTCAAAAGTACAATCTCAAGAAGGAGAGACAGAAATGGTGTGCTTTCTCCACCCTGGAGCCCTGGAGTGAAACTTTCTAAGGCAGCAGACACAGTGAATGCTGTCAAGCGCTACGTCAGGTCTTCAAGTGTTACGGATGCTGACTGCTAGAAGCATTAAAAATGGGTTGAAGACCGTTTTGGAGTCTGTATTAAAGTAACGAGTTTGACGTGAACAGACCATTGCTGTGGCTCATGCTTGCAATCCCAGCAGTGGGGTTAGAGCAGGAGGATCTTTTTGAGTTCAAAGGCCAGCCTGGTCTACAGAGCAAGCCCAGAACACCACGAATACATAGAGCTGCTATATCCAAAAAATGGAAAAAAAAAGTAAGTGAAATGAGAAAATAGGTGCATGGGGTGTATAGATATGTGATTTTGAGATTAAAGTCAGTCTTAACAATCTTATAAAAACAGAATGCATACATAGAATTTCAGATCAAGTTGGGAGTAAGAAATCCCAGCATGCAGAAAACCAGAGTATTCTACAGGAAGATCTGCGTTTGACGCTGGGTGATCACATCCATCTCTTCACTCAATTCAAAGCAAGGAAGAGTGCCTGAAGGTCCAGCCTGTATGCTTTACGCTAAGGACACAGACATCGAAGAAATAAGGTGCATCCAATTCCATTTAACTTTCTGTACATGAGATAGATACGAAATGAAACAGGCTCATTCAAGTCTCTCAGAGGCCAGCTATGACGCTGAGGTGTTTGCCTTTGGGATTAAAAGAACGCAGAGGGGGTTGGGGATTTAGCTCAGTGGTAGAGCGCTTGCCTACCAAGCGCAAGGCCCTGGGTTCGGTCCCCAGCTCTGAAAAAAAAGAAAAAAAAAAAAAAAAAAGAACGCAGAGTGCACAGGAGAATGCTTCACACTCAGAATGAAGGGAATTTCCAAATAGGGACCATGCAGCAGCAGCCACAGACGACTAGCCAGAGTCCCCACCCGGGCAGCACAGGGCTCCATGTGCTATTTCTAGCAGGGTCCAGATGACCATGCAGTTTGGGGACACTTATCTGCTTACTTGTTGTTCTGCTGGGAGAGCTGCTTGCCTTGGGTTTGCTGGCACTGAGGACTGAAAGCAGGCATCACAGATGCCGGGCAAGCATGCCATGAAGTTATACCTCAGCCCTTAAACAGTTCAAACCAGCTCCAGGGAACCTCTGCTGGGCTTATAAAGTTAAGGGATCCAAATCAAATATGACAAAGAGGGACACTGTTAAAAACAAGATCAAGAGTACTATTCTTATTTCTATGAGCTAAATCATACAGTCATGCCTCCAAAGTGCTTCTGCTGAATTTTTAAATTCAGCACCTCAGAATGTGACTACTTGGAGACAGAGCTCTTGAAGAAATGAAGGCACAGTGCGTCCGTGTGAGTGGCCATATCCAGTGTGGCTGATGCACAGTGGTGCACACTTTAATCTCAGCATTACAAGGTTAGCCTGGTCGGTAGAGCAGGCCGGTCAGTCAGAGGCACACAGAAAGACAGTCTCAACTTGCTTTTTGTTTTTGTTTTTAGTTTTAAAGGAATCATGAAACCTAAAAACTACTCTTAAACTCCAAAGAAAAGTACTTGGAGAATGAAATATTTTAGTTAGGTACACCACACTGAGGGATTCCAGCAAGATAAGACAGTGACAAGCACATGGCCGCCACGGATGCCCTGGGGAGCAGCGGACGCTGGGGAGGCAGTAATGGACAGACCAGGCCTGTGCTTCAGGGGTGCTCTTCCATTACATAAGAGACCCTGGGAATACACTTCAACCTATGCTAACCCTACCTGCTTAGTTACAGGAGGAGCTGAGAGGAACAAATCATAAGCACACACACAAGAATGGTGGAAAGCAAGAAAACGAAGGATTACATGTCATCATTTGATGCAAATAATAGTGTGATAAAATACGTTTCTCTACAGTGTTTCTAAAATGCCGTATTTTATAACAAAAACAAAAATTATTTCAGGAGCATCAAAAATTTCTGCTGAAACTAAAAGACTATATTAATGTGTCAACACTGCGCTGGGGAGAGGAGTCAGCTGCTCTTAAAGAGGACCTGGGTTTGATTCCCAGTCCACGTGGCAGTTCACGACCATCTGTAACTCCAGTTCCAGGGGATCTGACACCTTCTCACCTTTGCTGGCACCAGACACGCACGTGGTATACATACATGCAGGCAAAACATTCATGTACATAAATTTATTATTTTTAAATACATAAATCAGCATTAAAGAAAATAGGCAAAGTCTTCGAAGCATAAAGACTTCAGTTCTTAGAACCCTGTAACAAAAGCTAGGTATGCCCAGCTGTAGTCCCAGGAGAGGGCGCAAGACAGAGAAAGGCTCCCTGGGACAGGACAGCCAGCTAGCCTGCCTAACATACTTGGGCAAGCTAGAGACCAATGAGACATCTTACCTCAAAAAAACAAACTGGGTCAAGCACGGTGACACATGCCCTTAGTCAAAGCATTCAGAAAGCAGAGAAAGTAGATCTCTGAGTTCAAGGCCAGCCTGGTCTACACAGAAAATGTCAGGCTAGATTGGTCTACAAAGCAAGAGTACCAGAAGAGTCAGGACTACATAGTAAGAAAGGCCAAAGTAAAAGCAAAACAGACAAACAAAAAAAGAATCAAAGTAGACAGTGCATAAAGAATGACACCTGAAGTTGGTCTCTGACCTCCTTGCACACAAACATTAATATACCTGCATGCACTCATGCATGCAAGCACAAATGTGCACACACATGCACACACATGCATGCACAAGTGCATGTGAAGATTACAATATAAAGGAAGATTTTTAATTTGAAAATCTCAGATAAAATGAAACAAAACAACATACTTTTAACATTCAAATAAACAAATGTACAATCATTTTCATTTTAGAAAGCCAACATAGCTTACAAGAGCCAAGAAAAATTCTTTATACCTATAAAAAAACTTCAATTATTCCTTTTTTAATAAAATGGGTTTTTATGCATCTGACTTTGTCAGTGGAATTTTATAAAAGGAAATGACCATTGTCTACAATAACATTCATTCACACTTCATTTAACAAAAAGCTAATAAGCACAAAAAAGCAGGGTAAAAGCACAAACTGCAAATATAAAATCAATCATAAATGCCACAAGATTCTTGCCATCAAAGACACCACAGTGGAAGAAAAAAGGACAACGTGCAGACATGTAAGGTACAAAGGTGTACATATGAAAAGGGTGTCTGAAACACAGTGTGACTAGAGCAAATTTCCTGCATAACTTAATAATACCTAAAATATTCATAAAAAATCCAATAATGAACAATAGTAACAAAGTAAACTCTCTTACTTGGAAAATCCTTCCCATCTGGATAGTAATACTCTGTGAATTCAATATAGATAGCTGACATTTCTTGTGGAAGATACAGAGATTTTTTGTTGCAGGAAATCATACTTTTAGGGGAAGAACGACATTGTTCTGCTGTCGAGACCTGAGAAAACAAGTTTGCTTAAATACCAGGAAAATAAAACTTTCCAAAGAATTTCTACAACCTACATACCCATCACTTTCAAGCCTCACGTCTGGGTCAGCAAGAAGGCTCTGTGGGGAAAAGGACTTGCTGCCAAGCCTGATGGCCTGAGGTCAGCCCTGAAAGCCACATGGTGAATGGTGAGAACTACCCCCAAGCTGTCGGATGACCTCTACGTATATGCTGTGTTGTGTGCAGGAGTGTGCCTGTCAGTGACACACTAAATATACAAGTAAATATACAAAAATGAAATACCCACGAGCCATTCAGAAAACTCTATAACCAAACGGATCTTTATCAATTAAAAACTCTACTTTATACACTATCGTCAATAAACTATTCTGAATCTTTAAAATGACAAGGAAATAGTAATAAGTATCTATTATTGGTTAATATAAATAAATAAGTGGCAGATTGAGGACATAGACTGAAATCAAGGTCAGATGGCTTCTCGGTATGTTCTTTGTAATGCTTCACAGATTCTCATTAATATGAAAGAGAGTTTTAGAGTTTGTGATACGGAAAAGAACTATGCAGATAGACAATGGTGTTAGTCACACATTGTGAATGCATTTAATATCAACGAATAGTAATTTTAAAATAATTATAACACAGTATAATATAAATAGTTCACTCAAGTCATTTGATTCTTAATTATTTAATAGAGGAATATTATTTTTAAGGTCCTGGTCATACATACATACATACACACACACTACTATGTTTGCCAAATGATATATGTATACATGTATGTATATGTGTATGTATGTATGTATGTATGTATATATACATGTATGTATGCATGTATGCATGCCAAGTAAGGTATACACACGAGGCTAGGTAGTAACTCAGCTGGGAGAGTGCTTACTTAACATATATAGACCCCTGAGTTCAATCTCCAACTGGTTACTGCACAACACAGGAATGGTGGCACAAGCCTGCAATCCCAGGACTTTGAAGGTGGAGTCAAGAGAAAAGTAAGTTCAAGGTCAACATTAGCTACAAGTCTGGCACATCTGAGAGCCACTATAGCAAAAAAAAAAAGCTCTAGTTCTCAATCAGGGAAGCATTATCAATTCACTTATGGAGGCTACATTAATCGGGTTGGAAATTGTTTTAACAGTTTCATTTGTGCAACAAATATATATGTTCCTTTTCTACTTATATATTATTATAATTAAATTGTATTATTATTATCATTAAATTGTATGTGTGTGTGTGTGTGTGTGTGTGTAACTGTGCATGACATGGTATACATGTGGCAGACATGTAGAGGACACTTTAAGGAGTCAGTTCTCTCATTCTGTCATGTGGATCCCGTGGATCAAACCAAGGCTTGGAACAGACACCTTTTCCTGCTAAGCCCCTTGAGAGCTCCACATGTATCTATTTCTTTCTTTTTTTTTTTTTTTTTTTTTTTAATTAACTTGAGTATTTCTTATTTACATTTCGAGTGTTATTCCCTTTCCCAGTTTCCAGGCAAACATCCCCCTAATCCCTCCCCTCGCCTTCTTTTTTTTTTTTTAGAGCTTAAACATTTTATTTTTATTTGATTTTTTTTTTTAATTTTTTTTTTTTTATTATTAACTTGAGTATTTCTTATATACATTTCTTGGTGTTATTCCTTTCCCGGTTTCCGGCAAACATCCCCTCCCCTCCCTTCTCATGGGTGTTCCTCCACCCCTCCCCATTGCTGCCCTCCCCCCAACAGTCTAGTTCACTAGGGGTTCAGTCTTAGCAGGACCCAGGGCTTCCCCTTCCACTGGTGCTCTTACTAGGATATTCATTGCAACCTACGAGGTCAGAGTCCAGGGTCAGTCCATGTATAGTCTTTGGGTAGTGGCTTAGTCCCTGGAAACTCTGGTTGGTTGGCATTGCTGTACATATGGGGTCTCGAGCTCCTTCAAGCTTTCCAGTTCTTCTCTGATTCCATCATGTGGGGGTCCTGTTCTCAGTTCAGTGGTTTCCTGCTGGCACACGCCTCTGTATTTGCTGTATTCTGGCTGTGTCTTTCATGAGGCGATCTGCATTCACATTTTGATCATCCGTCTTGAGTTTCATTTGTTCTAGGCATCTAGGTAATTCAAGCATTTGGGCTAATAGCCACTTATCAATGAGTACATACCTATGTATGTCTTTTCTGTGATTGGGTTAGCTCACTCAGGATGATAGTTTCCAGTTCCAACCATTTGCTATTTAATTTCACAAAGTCATTGTTTTTTGATAGCTGAGTAATATTCCATTTGTAGATGTACCACATTTTCTGTACCCATTCCTCTGTTGAAGGGCATCTGGGTTCTTTCCAGCTTCTGGCTATTATAAATAAGGCTGCGATGAACATAGTGGAGCACGTGTCTTTTTTATATGTTGGGGCATCTTTTGGGTATATGCCCAGGAGAGGTATAGCTGGATCCTCAGGCAGTTCAATGTCCAATTTTCTGAGGAACCTCCAGACAGATTTCCAGAATGGTTGTAGCAGTCTGCAACCCCACCAACAATGGAGGAGGTTCCTTCTCCACATCCTCGCCAGCATTTGCTGTCACCTGAGTTTTTGATCTTAGCCATTCTCACTGGTGTGAGGTGAAATCTCAGGGTTGTTTTGATTTGCATTTCCCTTATGACTAACGATGTTGAACATTTCTTTAGGTGTTTCTCAGCCATTCGGCATTCCTCAGCTGTGAATTCTCTGTTTAGCTCTGAACCCCATTTTTTAATAGGGTTATTTGCCTCCCTGCTGTCTAACTTCTTCAGTTCTTTGTATATTTTGGATATAAGCCCTCTTTCTGTTGTAGGATTGGTAAAGATCTTTTCCCAATCTGTTGGTTGCCGTTTTGTCCTAACCACAGTGTCCTTTGCCTTACAGAAGCTTTGCAGTTTTATGAGATCCCATTTGTCGATTCTTGATCTTAGAGCATAAGCCATGGGTGTTTTGTTCAGGAAATTTTTTCCAGTGCCCATGTGTTCCAAATGCTTCCCTAGTTTTTCTTCTATTAGTTTGAGTGTATCTGGTTTGATGTGGAGGTCCTTGATCCACTTGGACTTAAGCTTTGTACAGGGTGATAAGCATGGATCAATCTGCATTCTTCTACATGTTGACCTCCAGTTGAACCAGCACCATTTGCTGAAAATGCTATCTTTTTTCCATTGGATGGTTTTGGCTCCTTTGTCAAAAATCAAGTGCCCATAGGTGTGTGGGTTCATTTCTGGGTCTTCAATTCTGTTCCATTGGTCTATCTGTCTGTCTCTGTACCAATACCATGCAGTTTTTATCACTATTGCTCTGTAATACTGCTTGAGATCTGGGATAGTGATTCCCCCTGAAGTCCTTTTATTGTTGAGGGTAGTTTTAGCTATCCTGGGTTTTTTGTTATTCCAGATGAATTTGCAAATTGTTCTGTCTAACTCTTTGAAGAAATGGATTGGTATTTTGATGGGGATTGCATTGAATCTGTAGATCGCTTTTGGTAAAATGGCCATTTTTACTATATTAATCCTGCTAATCCATGAGCATGGGAGATCTTTCCATCTTCTGAGGTCTTCTTCAATTTCTTTCTTCAGTGTCTTGAAGTTCTTACTGTACAAATCTTTTACTTGCTTGGTTAAAGTCACACCGAGGTACTTTTATATTATTTGGGTCTATTATGAAGGGTGTCGCTTTCCTAATTTCTTTTCGGTTTGTTTCTCTTTGTGTAGAGGAAGGCTACTGATTTATTTGAGTTAATTTTATACCCAGCCACTTTGCTGAAGTTGTTTATCAGCTTTAGTAGTTCTCTGGTGGAATTTTTTGGGATCACTTAAATATACTATCATATCATCTGCAAATAGTGATATTTTGACTTCTTCTTTTCCGATCTGTATCCCTTGACCTCCTTTTTGTTGTCTGATTGCTCTGGCTAGAACTTCAAGAACTATATTGAATAAGTAGGGAGAGAGGGCAGCCTTGTCTAGTCCCTGATTTTAGTGGGATTGTTTCAAGTTTCTCCATTTAGTTTAATGTTAGCAACTGGTTTGCTGTATATGGCTTTTTACTATGTTTAGGTATGGGCCTTGAATTCCTATTCTTTTCCAGGACTTTTTTATCATGAAGGGGTGTTGAATTTTGTCAAATGCTTTTCTCAGCATCTAATGAAATGATCATGTGGTTTTGTTTTTCAGTTTGTTTATAATGGATCACGTTGATGGTTTTCCAGATATTAAACCATCCTGCATGCCTGGGATGAACTTCACTTGATCATGGTGGATGATTGTTTTGATGTGCTCTTGGATCGGGTTTGCCAGAATTTTATTGAGTATTTTTGCATCGATATTCATAAGGGAAATTGGTCTGAAGTTCTCTTTCTTTTGTTGGGTCTTTGTGGTTTAGGTATAAGAGTAATTGTGGCTTCATAGAAGGAATTCGGGTAGTGCTCCATCTGTTTCAATTTTGTGGAATAGTTTGGATAATATTGGTACGAGGTCTTCTATGAAGGTCTGATAGAATTCTGCACTAAACCCGTCTGGACCTGGGCTCTTTTTGGTTGGGAGACCTTTAATGACTTCTTCTATTTCCTTAGGAGTTATGGGGTTGTTTAACTGGTTTATCTGTTCCTGATTTAACTTCGGTACCTGGTATCTGTCTAGGAAATTGTCCATTTCCTGCAGATTTTCAAGTTTTGTTGAATATAGGCTTTTATAGTAAGATCTGATGATTTTTTGAATTCCCTCTGAATCTGTAGTTATGTCTCCCTTTTCATTTCTGATTTTGTTAATTTGGACACACTCTCTGTGTCCTCTTGTTAGTCTGGCTAAGGGTTTATCTATCTTGTTGATTTTCTCAAAGAACCAACTTTTGGTTCTGTTGATTCTTTCCATGGTCCCTTTTGTTTCTACTTGGTTGATTTCAGCTCTGAGTTTGATTATTTCCTGCCTTCTACTCCTCCTGGGTGTATTTGCTTCTTTTTGTTCTAGAGCTTTTAGGTGTGCTGTCAAGCTGGTGACATATGCTCTTTCCTGTTTCTTTCTGCAGGCACTCAGAGCTATGAGTTTTCCTCTTAGCACAGCTTTCATTGTGTCCCATAAGTTTGGGTATGTTGTATCTTCATTTTCATTAAATTCTAAAAAGTTTTTAATTTCTTTCTTTATTTCTTCCTTGACCAGGTTATCATTGAGTAGAGCATTGTTCAACTTCCACGTATATGTGGGCATTCTTCCCTTATTGTTATTGAAGACCAGCTTTAGGCCGTGGTGGTCTGATAGCACGCATGGGATTATTTCTATCTTTCTGTACCTGTTGAGGCCCGTTTTTGGACCAATTATATGGTCAATTTTGGAGAAAGTACCATGAGGAGCTGAGAAGAATGTATATCCTTTGGCTTTAGGATAGAATGTTCTATAAATATCTGTTAAGTCCATTTGGTTCATGACTTCTCTTAGTCTGTCTACGTCTCTGTTTAATTTCTGTATCCATGATCTGTCCATTGATGAGAGTGGGGTGTTGAGATCTCCTACTATTATTGTGTGAGGTGCAATGTGTGTTTTGAGCTTTAGTAAGGTTTCTTTTACGTATGTAGGTGCCTTTGTATTTGGGGGGCATAGATATTTAGGATTGAGAGTTCATCTTGGTGGATTTTTCCTTTGATGAATATAAAGTGTCCTTCCTTATCTTTTTTGATGACTTTTAGTTGAAAATTGATTTTATTTGATATTAGAATGGCTACTCCAGCTTGCTTCTTCAGACCATTTGCTTGGAAAGTTGTTTTCCAGCCTTTCACTCTGAGGTAGTGTCTGTCTTTGTCTCTGAGGTGTGTTTCCTATAGGCAGCAGAATGCAGGGTCCTTGTGGCGTATCCAGTTTGTTAATCTATGTCTTTTTATTGGGGAGTTGAGGCCATTGATGTTGAGAGATATTAAGGAATAGTAATTATTGCTTCCTGTTATATTCATATTTGGATATGAGGTTATGTTTGTGTGCTTTTCTTCTCTTTGTTTTGTTGCCAAGACGATTAGTTTCTTGCTTCTTCTTGGGTATAGCTTGCCTCCTTATGTTGGGTTTTACCATTTATTATCCTTTGTAGTGCTGGATTTGTAGAAAGATATTGTGTAAATTTGGTTTTGTCATGGAATATCTTGGTTTCTCCATCTATGTTAATTGAGAGTTTTGCAGGATACAGTAACCTGGACTGGCATTTGTGTTCTCTTAGGGTCTGTATGACATCAGTCCAGGATCTTCTGGCCTTCATAGTTTCTGGCAAAAAGTCTGGTGTGATTCTGATAGGTCTGCCTTTATATGTTACTTGACCTTTTTCCCTTACTGCTTTTAATATTCTTTCTTTATTTTGTGCATTTGGTGTTTTGAGTATTATGTGACGGGAGGAGTTTCTTTTCTGGTCCAATCTATTTGGAGTTCTGTAGGCTTCTTGTATGCTTATGGGTATCTCTTTTTTTAGGTTAGGGAAGTTTTCTTCTATGATTTTGTTGAAGATATTTACTGGTCCTTTGAGCTGGGAGTCTTCACTCTCTTCTATACCTATTATCCTTAGGTTTGATCTTCTCATTGAGTCTTGGATTTCCTGTATGTTTTGGACCAGTAGCTTTTTCCGCTTTACATTATCTTTGACAGTTCAATCGATGATTTCTATGGAATCTTCTGCTCCTGAGTTTCTCTCTTCCATCTCTTGTATTCTGTTGGTGAAGCTCGTATCTACAGCTCCTTGTCTCTTCTTTTGGTTTTCTATATCCAGGGTTGTTTCCATGTGTTCTTTCTTGATTGCTTCTATTTTCATTTTTAATTCCTTCAATTGTTTGATTGTGTTTTCCTGGTATTCTTTCAGGGATTTCTGTGACTCCTCTCTATGGGCTTCTACTTGTTTATTAATGTTTTCCTGTTTTTCTCTAAGGGAGTTCTTCACGTCTTTCTTGAAGTCCTCCAGCATCATGATCAAATATGATTTTGAAACTAGATCTTGCTTTTCTGGTGTGTTTGGATATTCCGTGTTTGCTTTGGTGGGAGAATTGGGCTCCGATGATGCCATATAGTCTTGGTTTCTGTTACTTGGGTTCCTGCGCTTGCCTCTTGCCATCAGATTATCTCTAGTGTTACTTTGTTCTGCTATTTCTGACAGTGGCTAGACTGTCCTATAAGCCTGTGTGTCAGGGGTGCTGTAGACCTGTTTTCCTGTTTTCTTTCAGCCAGTTATGGGAACAGAGTGTTCTGCTTTCGGGCGTGTAGTTTTTCCTATCTACAGGTCTTCAGCTGTTCCTGTGGGCCTGTGTCTTGAGTTCACCAGGCAGGTCGCTTGGAGCAGAAAAGTTGGTCTTACCTGTGGTCCCGAGGCTCAAGTTTGCTCTTGGGGTGCTGCCTACGAGCTCTCCACAGGGGTAGCAACCAGGAAGATCTGCGCCGCCCTTTCTGGGAGCTTCCGTGCACCAGGGTTCCAGATGGCGTTTGGTGTTTTCCTTTGGAATCAGTAATGTGTGCAGAGTGTAGTCTCTTCTGGTTTCCCAGGCATGTCTGCCTCTCTGAAGGTTTAGCTCTCCCTCCTACGGGATTTGGGTGCAGAGAACTGTTTCGGTCTCCTCAGGTTCCGGCGGTGTCTCAGACGCAGGGGACCCGCTGCTGCTGTGCCCTTATCCAAGGGAACCCAGAGGCCGTATACAGTTTCCTCTTGGGCCAGGGATGTGGGCAGGGGTGGGCAGTGTTGGTGGTCTCTTCCGCTCTGCAGTCTCAGGAGTGCCCACCTGTCCAGGCGGTGAGCTCTCTCTCCCACGGGGTTTGGGAGCAGAGAGATGTATCTATTTCTTATATGAAGCATTAGTAGAGTACATTTTCTTTTGACAATGCTTCTTTTTTTAAATAATCAAACTTTCTCGTTACTTATACAAATAGATTTAAGATAATTTACATTGTATAATTTAAAACCCTTCCGCATATTAAAGAAACAAACCCTTCTCAATACTGTCAACTTAAAAAATGTAAGCATATTTTTAATTGTTAAAGTTATTAAAATTATGATGAAAACATCAGTACTTTCTGTCACTTTTTACTTTTGTGTTTTTTAAAATGTTTTTGGACACAGAGTTTCTTCATGACACTATGAACAATTTGAGATTATGAGTAATTTTCCTATGGTTTTATTTAAATGTTAAAATGTAAAATCTACTTTAAAGCTAGGTATGTGGTACATGCCCATACCCCAAGCACGCAGGAGCTAGAGGCAAGGGTAAACACAGCTCAAGGCCAGCCTCAGCTACATAGGGCACTTAGGCTAGCTTATGCTACATGAGTGTCTATCATAAAGAAAAATAAAGAAACCAACAAGTAAATGAGCTACATTATATAAGGAGTTTGTAAAGAAAGCTACTGCACAATAAGAAAATAGTCAGGGCTCTATATATACTTAAATGACACTTTTCAGCAAGACTTACCACAATAAATGATAACGCAGTGTAAATGATTATATAAATCTAAATGTTTTATTTTTAAAGATAGGTCACATATAACTTATTGCTCTTGAAGATGGAGCTATTAGGCTATGTTGTATATTACAGTAATAACTGAGTAAAGGATGATTATAGTATGACTGAGTAAAATAGACATGAGGCAGAGTTCCTCCCAAAGGAGTAAATTCACAGCAGTTAATCTGGAAGAAGGATTGAGTATAGCAAAAAAGGTGATTTAGATTCTTCCACTCAGACCACTGTGCTGTAAGAAATTGGTTCTCCAAGTGGTCTGGGTTTTGGTCTTGCTCCCTAAAGATAATCAGAACCCATAATTTCCTAGTCAACTGATAAAGTTATAAAAACCAGAAGGCTGTGTGGGTAGGGCTGGTCATAGCGGAGAGTCCTCTTAGTGGTCTGAGGTCAGGGAAAATGCTGGGTCAGTCTACTCCAGGATGGTTCAACCACAAAGGCAATACTCCAAGTACACAGCATATCGAGGAACCCAGGGCCTTCTGAATGCTAAGGAAGCTCTCTCTACCACTGTGCTACAGTTTGAATTTTACATCTAGAAGGCTTCCAGACTGTATCCTGTGCATTGTTTCTATGGCGGGTTCTACTTTGTATCCTTTTTCTTTATAATCAAAATGAATATAACAGATTTCAGTGAGACCTGAGGCTTTTAAAGGTAGCACTAAGCTGAGTATAACTTAGGTAACCCCAAGACTTGTAACTGGTGGAAGAAGCCTCAGCAATGACAATCTCAGCACCTCTCCCCGGACTTCAGCTTGTGTCATTCAAGATAAAACAAACATCAGCGAACTGGCATTTTCCATCCTATACAATTAGACTTCATAAACGTAGTCTAGACTTTTGAAGTTAAATGATGGTATTAATTAACGGGTTGCTTATGCAATGAAAAGGTTTCATACATACCTGATATATATTGAAATCTGCAAGCCTAACAACAACAGAACTAGACATGAGCTTAGCTTTGGATGGCTGAGATGACACTGAAGGTGTTCTGGGAGTCCCTTTCAGAGTTGAGTCTTTCTCTGTGAGAAACAAAAACTCCTTCCAGTTTATTATGAAATTACTTTTCATAGGTAACCTACTGTAGAGAAAGCTACAAGAAACAGATGAATGCTAAATTTCTCAAACAAGGTAATATAGATGGGTACAAGAATGCAGGCTTTTATAATGATCATTTTAAAACAAGAGTCATATTTTTAATTATATTTTAAGCCACGCTCTCAGAATGTAAAAGTGAAAAATTAACAAGCCACTTAAGAATATAAATATTACAAGCTACTCCTGTCGTTGGTTATATTAATTCTTAAGAGTAGAGATCTGACTTAAAAGCCCATAGTTCTCTTACAGAGGACCCGAGTGTGGCTGCCAGCACCCATGTTGGCAGCTCACAACTTCCTGCAACTTCAATCCCGGGGACCCATTTCCCCTCTGACTCCACAGGCATTGCACTCCTGTGTATAAATCCATACATAAAGTACACACATGCACATTATTAAAAATAAAATCATTTAAATGTGTTTCAGCCTATACAACTGTTAAATTTTTTAAATAATGCTTAGAAATATTTATAAAAATATACCCTCATCCTCCCTCCCCACCCACGTGAGTATCGGGATGTCAGTGGTGAAATACCTGTTTGTGTGTGCTGGGGAGAGGCGTGTGTCAGGGATTTAGGAGGTGAACCTAAATTATGGTCCTTCATCGCCTGCTTAAGCATTTCAACGTTGCATTCGAACTCATGCAGCAACTCGTTGGCCCATCCAATTTTTGTTTTAGTTGCATCACTAAAATACATCCAGTGACTACAGCTATCTCCTGCAAAGCAAACATGAGGAGCTTTACAGTGCATGCGACCTGTACTCTGTCACAGCAGCGCTCTTGACAGAACAGTCGCCATTCTCAAGACACTCAGCTTTCTCTTCTTAGAGACAGGGTCTTGATTAAAGGAGGGCTCACCATACCCAGCTTACGTCATATATATATGGTGTAAATATATATAAGATAAGCATGTAAATATGATATATTTATACCATATATATATTTAAATTCTCTAGCAAGACAGAAAGAGTATCAAAAGCAAATAGTCGAGAGCCCACAGTTGGTGATGCAATGCTCAATTCAAAGCTAAAGGATCGGACAATTTTCATTAGATGCTCAATTAACTGTCAACCATCTACTATACACAATCTTAGAAAAATATCAAGGAAAAAGACCTTTCAAAAACTTATAAAGTGACTAACCATAATCTAGTACATGAAACTGATAAGCTAATGGTTATCAAAACATTTAAGGAAACAATAAAACTTCACAATACAATTACCAATCATAAATAGTTACACATTTTGAAAAGACAAAACAAAATCAAGATTAAGTTTCTCTGTAACAACTTAGAAAAGTTTTAGGTATACAAAAGTTAAGAAAATAAAATCTGCTCTATGATTAGAACTCTCTAAAACAAAAATGATCTCCATAGTGAGAAGGCTTTTCTCTTCCATTGAGATAATGCTTCCTGTGTGACTGAGACTTCATAGATGCTATCCTCCTGCCTCGTCACAGTGCTGGAACTATAGGCAAGTACAAGGCTCCCAGGCCTGTGACAGCACAGCGTTCAGCTGCCAGGTTCTGATAATCTTACCAATCAGGACAGGACCCAAAACACAGCCCATCACAAGAAACCAAGACAAACAGCAGAGTTTCTAAATCTGTCTGCTGACACAGAAGTGACAGACACCAACGAGGAAAGCCTGGACACAACACTGTGACTGCTCTACAAAGCCCTGTAATGCTTTGGGGTTTTTTATTTGTGTAAATTACAAAACAAAAAGTAACATACTATCAAAATTCAAAAGATCGGCGAGATGGTCAAATTACTTAATTTGGAAATAAATCATCCTATTTTAATAGTTTGTGATATCTGAGGAGGAAAATATATAAATACTTGATGATTAAAGAGTCTATTAAAATCTCACTGATGAATTTAGAAAATATAGAAAAGTAAAAAAAAAGTTCCAATATCATTTAAAAAAATTCAAACTATCGGGTTGGGGATTTAGCTCAGTGGTAGAGCGCTTGCCTAGGAAGCAAAGGCCCTGGGTTCGGGTCCCCAGCTCCAAAAAAAAAAAAGAACCAAAAAAAAAAAAAATTCAAACTATTGACTAATGATTTAATTTGTCACAAATAACAAAATAATACAAATGCATGTTGCTATATTCTAAATTTTTATAAGCTTTAAAAGATGTATTTATGGTGGGTGTTTCAGCAGATGACTTTAATCCCAGCACTCAGGAGACAGAGGCAGGCGGATCTCTGAGTTCAAAGACAGCCTAGTCTACGGAACTAGTTCCAAGACAGAGACAACAGAGGACAACA
Source organism: Rattus rattus (assembly GCF_011064425.1). Lineage (NCBI taxonomy): Eukaryota > Metazoa > Chordata > Mammalia > Rodentia > Muridae > Rattus > Rattus rattus. Next base: position 168,869,913 of record NC_046154.1, on the reverse strand, counting down.
GAGAAACCTTGTCTCAAAACAAAACAAAAATGTATTTATTATTTATCTAGATAATTTTAATTATCCCCCCCAACTTGTGTGTGTACTTGTGTATGTGTGTGTGATACTCTGGATCAAACCCATAGCTGCAAACACGCTATTCAAGCTCTCAACCATTTAGTGTACCTTAGCCCAAACTGGTGGGTTTCTGACAACTGCAGTTTCTAATAATCTACACCTCAATATATTTCCACAGCAATTCTAGACTCTTGGTAAAATGCTGCCAGAAGAAAAATAATAGCAATATCTTGATTTCTTTTCTTCTTAGTAAGTTAAAACATACAATTAAATTTGAAAATATGTCCTTTTAAAAGCGAGATTTGCATATTTTAGATAAACTAGTATACACACCTGCTTTATGATAAGGATAATAATCTACGGTCAGCTGTGTGAAAGAGAGTTGCATAGCCCCTCCACTAATACGTCTGCTCGACTCTGGGAAGAGAAAAGGAATTGAGGGAGGGAGGGAGAGAGGGGGAGAGAGAAACACTAAGCAAGTATTAGAAACAGTGAATTCGCCATTAAAAAAAGCTTCACAAAAATCAGAGTCCAAGTAGCAGTAGCAAGTGTACACAGCCGATGTCATGTTCGCCCAGTTCCCATCCATTGGTATTACTCAGCAGAGCTCCACAGTCCTCCCTCACATGGCCCTCTGAAGCAGTCGGTGAGGGGCTCCGCAGGGAAGAACACTTGTCCTGCAGCCTGACACCCTGAGCTCAATCCCTACCCACCTCAGGCTGGAAAGACTCCCAGAGGCTGCCCTCTCACCTCCACGCGTTCAGAGTTGTTTCAGAACTCAGTGTTTTCTGTTTGGGTCTTGAAAGTGTACACTGGTTATGAGCAGTTTCTGAGGGAGTGTCAGTAATAAAAACAGTATTTTGCACCAAAGCCTGCCAAACAGGCAAAATCAGTGCAGTAATGGATATGTCTTGGTTAGCTTGTGCCACAGATGAGTCTTCTGCAAACTGATGAGTGTTTCAGAGGATTTAGAATTTCACAAGAGCAGAAGTAACTGCTTAACCTGGACAGTGTGGGAGACGTCACCAGCGGACTTCAGAGGGAGTAGCTAACAATAGGAATGGTGGAGGGGCCTAGGAATTACTGAGCACAAACGCTTGGCTTTAACATTGGCCTTTGCTACTGTGCTTTAAAGGTTTTTGGTTTTTCCGTTTCAATCACTATAGCAGAAAATGACAACCATAAACCAAACGACACAAAGTAGGCAAAGAAAATGGCCACAAATTCCTTTACAAACCCCAAATCTTCTCTTTGCCCTCCACCCCTACCATGCTTCAGCAGTACTGGGGACCAACTGAGCCAAGGGCCTCTCCCGTGCATGCAAGTGCTCGACCACTGAGACACATATCCCTAGACTAAAGAAATAATCATGAAAAACAAGGTCTGACTAACTTGCCCTACACTTACTTTGAGTTCACTATGAAGACCATGAAGGACTTGAATTTGTGATCCTCCTGCCTCAAGCTCCCAGCAGCTGTGACTATAAGTCTATGCCACTAGGCTAGGCCCTCTCCCCTTTTACCTGTCAGCCCATTCCTCCTGCTCTGTCTAATAACTACAATAATTTCTAAGTACACAGTAACTATAATAATTTCTAAGTACACAGGCCTTAATACTTTCTTAGCTTTAAAACCAGTAAAATCCAAAAGATGTTCTGATATAGGCCTGAAGAACCCAGGTCAAATATCTCAATTTTAGAGATCTCCAGCTTGGTTCTAAACCCTGTCCCTGAGTCAGGCCTGCCTACCGAACTCTCCCAGCACCAGTGGGCCACTGACACTGTGACAGACAAATAGGAACATCAAGCACTGAAAGTGTCAAACCTGGATTTTCTAAATGACCAAGAGCAACTTTCTGCCTGCCCTGTTACCCAAGTCTGTTTAGTAAGGATAAAAACAAGGGACGCGGACTGCTGGGAATCTGCTTCCTTATGAAATGCTGAGAAGGCAGGGCGGGGACACAAGGTTAAGCACAAAGACACAGTTGTCTTCATGTGTATAAAGAACATGGGTTCAGGGCTGGAGAGTGGCTCAGAGAGGAAGAGCACTCACTGCTCTTCCTGGTAGGATGGATTCCCAGTACCCACACATCAGCTCACAACCATCCATAACTCAGTTCCATGGGATCTGACATTTCCTTCTGGCTTCCAGCGGGACCAAGCGCACACCAGTGCACAGACACATTTGCAGGCAAAATCCCTACAGAACTCGGTTTCATGACCGCTGAGTTAATCACGAGGCTTAAAGCAGTAAATAGGAAGCATAGGATAACATTTATAGATAATCTCAGAAGCTCGCAAGAATGCCAGGTAGTAAGTCTGTTGTTTTCAGACAGGGTTTCATTATGTAGGTCTAGTAGGCTAGCCTGGAATTCAGACATCTGCTCGCCTCTGCCGCTCCAGTGCGGGGAAGAAAAGTGTGTGCCACCACACTGGCCAATCTTAGTTTTTTAAACCTAATTTTATTGTTAGCATTGATAGCCAACAATTAATTAACATTAAATATTAGGGCTGGAGAGATAGCTCAGCAGTTAAGAGCACTGACTACTCTTCCAAAGGTCCTGAGTTCAAATCCCAGCAACCACATGGGATGTGATGCCCTCTTCTGGGGTGTCTGAAGACAGCTACAGTGTACTCCCATACAGTAAATTAAATAATTAAATCTTTATTAAAGCCAAATAAAATTTTATATCAATAAAATATTTCAAATAATGCTTCATATCCTACAATATATACTCCATATAATAAACAATAGTTAGTCGATTTATACAAAAGCCAAGAGTTTGTTGTAAGATTACCTTTTTCTTTTGCATGGATATCATCACAGATATGTAGATCTAGATGGGAAATCACTAGATGATGGGAGGTTTCCTTCACATCAAAGTCATTGAACAATTTCACAATTGCATCGCCGAGGTCAGGAGCATTGGCGGCCTGTGGGGTCTTGACGTGCTGTGCAGATGAAGTGATTGTAGAGCTCTAAAGAGTCCAAACCAGACTATCACTGCCCACGCACTCCTTAGAGTTTCACACGCAAGCAAACCTGAATGTTTCCAGCAATAAACTCATGCAAAGTAAGCATGATACCGTGCATTTTCTATCAGTAACTCAGCAGTCTTAAAATACCTTCTGAATTATGTAAAAATAAATTTAGATGAACACAATGACTATAAGCCCAATAAATTTCAGTACAAATCTATACATACTTACATTCCTAGCTTTCTTTGCCTGTACCTCTTCAAAGCTGCTTCCTACCCAGTATTTCTTTTGATGGTGACAAAACAAGACCCTATCATTCTAGAGTCCTCAGTTCCTTACTGTAACCTTTGGAAGACCTCAGCATTGCTTTCCAATCGGCTTGATACTGCTTTCAAGCTGTTTTCAAAAGTCCATGTGTGCACCTCCTCTGGACTGGCCCTGTCCTCTTGCTCTCTTCTTTAGCTCAACTTCTACAATGCAGTCATATGTCTGACTGGACCTCCACATAAAAACTCCTATTAACACCTAGATGCCACAGAAAAGTGTACAAAGTCCTTATCTGTCCACTCTACTTGTTCTACTTGCCGCAGTCCTGTAGACTGTTTCTCAGTTGAAAATTAGGCTGCCAGGACAAGTCATGGTAGCACATGCTTTCCAGTACTCAGAAGGCAGAGGCAGGTGGAGCTCTATAAGTTCAAGGCCAAACTGGCCTCCAAGCCAGCCAAGGGTAGTGAGATCTTACCTCACAAAACCAAAACAATAAAAAGTAAAAATAAATAAATCCGCTCCCCCATAAAACTCAGAAAGTGCCATTTAGATAATATTTTAAAACTGGCAGAGGCGGGCAAGACTCACCATTTTTATTGGTACTCACTTGGTTACATGGCTACAAGTTCTGCAAAGATTTGTTCACACCAATGGGTAGAATGGAATGAGAGGAATTTGTTTATAAACTCCAAGTTACATGCTAGGGTTCATAATGTGCTCGCCATATGCTATTACTTCCAGTAACCCAGATCTTTTAGTGCCTCCTAAGATAGATTAGCTCCTCCTCCAAATGGATTCAAAACAAAGTAATTGAAGTCACTTGTCATTAGTCAAAACATGTATCCATGTTTTGTTAGCAAGTAGCTCAGATTTCCTGTCTTGCTCCCAGAAGTACTTGTTCTTCCTGGCCAAGTCCATCACGGACTGAAGATTTGTGAGGGGCGCCTTTCACTTCTTAGGGTCATTGTGATCGTGGCATGGGAGAAAACTCAGGTAACATCTAAAACATGCATATGCTCAGGCTGTCAGGAGAAATAAAGAGCACATAAGGTGTGGAACTCAACCTCCTTAAAATGCAAGACTCAGAAACAGAGTGGGATGTACGCGTGCTGTGTAGGCCTCTGCACACTGGCTCAGGGGCCTCGTTCCTCATCTTCCCCAGGAAGGCTGGGACGAGGGATGATTACACTCGGATCCTAACGATGGCTCGGCAAGCACATTTCCCACTGAGCATCTGTCTAGCTTGGCTCTTCACTTCTTTTTTTTTTTTTTTTTTTTTTTGGTTCTTTTTTTTGGAGCTGGGGACCAACAGGGCCCATGCCTCCTAGGTAAGCGCCTACCACTGAGCTAAATCCCCAGCCCCGGCTCTTCACTTCTTAAGGACAAGTCTTACGACATCTCCAGCTCTACAGCTCAGACGTGACTCTGCTCCTTTTCTGTCTCCATCCTGCCCTCGTCTGCTTCTTCCCTGAGGCTCATGTGGGACTCCAGGGTTTACTTTACACTCTCTATCGCTCTGAGGTCCGGGAAGTCGGTATCACATGGTAGGCAGGTGACAGTGCCAGTCTGAACAGCACTCAGTCTACAGTGTGGCCATCTCATGTACTAAGCTCCATCACCAACGAGCCTGATGGCTGAGAGGTATCACTGCATCAAAAACACTAACAGCAATGTGATTTTATAATAGCTCATACAGATTTTACAAGTTATGAATTTTTTTCTACTTTTAATAATCAAAGATACTACACACTAGAATTTTCCACATCCCTTCTACAAAGATGCTTATGTATTAGATTCTGTATCAGATTTTAATACTGGGAAAACTGAAAACTTTGTTTTCTTCAGATAAACTGATGTTTCTTGTTCCCTCCCTCGCCCACCACTGGCCATCAGAAAATCCTAACATGTTTTCCTTTCAACGTCAGTGTCTCCAGACAGCTGTCTATGCTGCTAGCCTTTAGTGCCTTCTCTGACATTGTCCAGGGTTGATTTTGGGTTTTTTAAAATATTGATTGATTGATTGATTTCTTAATTGACTGATTGATTACAAGTACACTGTAGCTGTCTTTAGACACACCAGAAGAAGGCATCAGGTCCCATTACAGATGGTTATGAGCCACCATGTAGTTGCTGGGATTTGAACTCAGGACCTCTGGAAGAGCAGTCAGTGCTCTTAACCCCTGAGCCATTTCTCCAGCACCCAGGGTTGATTTCTAGCTCCCTTGATTTTTTTTTTTTTTAACTTCCTAAAAAGCACTATTGGGCTAGAAGATGGTTTAGTGCATAAAAGCAGTGCCTGTACAAGCACAGAGACTGGATCAAGTCCCCAGCACTCATGTAAACAGTGGGGTGCTGCCAACTCTAACCCCAGTCCTGTGAGAGGTGGAGCTGGAGTGAGTGCAGCTGGTTGCCATTCCATCAGCAAGCTCAGGGAGAGAGTCTGTCTCAGGCAAACAGGTACGGCTGGATGAAGCAGTGACTCCTCTGCCCTCCAGGCATGGTGCCATCAAATACTTCTATGCTGTCCATAGTTCTATCCTCTATACAAAGAGCCCCAAGCAAAATAGGTGGTAGACACATAGTAATGTCATGTCGAACATCATCCTGATGTTTACTTAGATAAAGAAGATGGTTAATTTCAATGTCATGATATCATAAAAAGATATCATAAAGAGGAAATAGCAGCTCAGCAGCCTAACTGTTAGAGGAGTCACGTGTCTCCAGTCCGTGACTCTAGCGTACCTGAGCAGGTTCAGGAGCCATGCTCTTCCTCTGTTCTGTTGACTTCTCTATGGCCTCACTCAGAGACTTTGCATACTGCACCATCGCCTTCAACTGGGAATCCGTTAAGACCCATAACAAGTCATCCAGGATTAGAACTAGCTTTGTTGCAATGACATTGCAGTCTTTTAACTGTAAGAAAAATTATTCAGAAAATTAATCCAAGTAGAACTTATAACACATATTTTGCATAAAGTTTTTTAGTTGGATTAAATGTGAATTTGGATGCTGCCTTCATTTAATGAGCATTTAAGCCATCAAGGTAGCTCAGCAGGCAAAAATCACCAAGCCCGATGACCTGAGACCAATCCTTAGGACCCATACAGCTGAAAGACCCAACACCCCCCAATCATACTCTGACCTCCACACACAGCATGGCATGGGTATCACTTCCCACAAGATGAATGATAAACAAGAATGAAAATATAACAAATATTTATTAAGTTCTTACAAAATGGAATACTTCTCAAAGCTAGAAATCATGCAACAAAAAAGAGTGACAAGTTTCTGACAGAGATTATATAACATGTATGTAATTTCTACGTGCAGCACCACAAATCATAATCGCTTCCATTAACTGAACTCATCCTACCTGAGAAGACGAATTAACAATCCATCAAATACCTAATGGCCAACCTGCCCACACTTTCCATTTCAGGGATCTATCTCTGTTCAATCCACAGACAACCCCCTCAGGGGAGCTTACCAGGTACTGATGTTACTGGGCAGTGACCCAGAGCACAGCGCACACTGCAGGGCCTTTAAATAGGCTTCTTTCTAAAAGAACCATCTCCTCCTTTAGTCTCACCAGCAGCCCCAGTGGACTCTCAAGCTCGACTCCTCGTACTGCCGGTTTCTTATCTAAGTTACCAGCCGCAGAATGTCATACAGGTGAAGGCAGGTACAAGAAAGAATGAGGCACCCAAAAGTTCCACCAGAGAACTACTTAACCTGATAAACAACTTCAGCAAAGTGTCAGGGTATAAAATTAACTCAAACAAATCAGTAGCCTTCCTCTACTATGTTAAGGAAATGACACCCTTCACAATAGTCCCAAATAATATAAAATACCTCGGTGTGATTTTAATCAAGCAAGTGAAAGATCTGTATGACAAGAACTTCAAGTCTCTGAAGAAAGAAACTGAGGAAGATCTCAGAAGACGGAAAGATCTCCCATGCTCATGGATTAGCAGGATTAATATAGTAAAGATGGCCACTTTGCCAAAAGCAATCTACAGATTCAAAGCAGTCCCCATCAAAATACCAATCCATTTCTTCAAAGAGTTAGACAGAACAATTTGCAAATTCATTTGGAATAACAAAAAACCCAGGATAGCCAAAACTATACTCAACAATAAAAGAACTTCTGGGGGAATCACCATCCCTGACCTCAAGCAGTATTACAGAGCAATAGTGATAAAAACTGTATGGTATTGGTACAGAGACAGTCAGGTAGATCAGTGGAACCGAATTGAAGACCCAGAAATGAACCCACACATCTATAGCCACTTGATCTTTGACAAAGGAACTAAAACCATCCAATGGAAGAAAGATAGCATTTTCAACAAATGGTGCTGGTTCAAATGGAGGTCAGCATGTAGAAGAATGCAGATCGATCCATGCTTATCACCCTGTACAAAGTTTAAGTCCAAGTGGATGAAGGACCTCCACATCAAACCAGGTACACTCATACTAATAGAAGAAAAAGTGGGGAAGAGTCTTGAATACATGGGCACTGGGGAAAATTTCCTGAACAAAACACCAATGGCTTATGCTCTAAGACCAAGAATCGACAAATGGGACCTCAGAAAACTGCAAAGCTTTTGTAAAGCAAAAGACACAGTCATTAGGACAAAATGACAACCAAGAGATGGGGAAAAGATCTTTACCAATCCAAATCTGATAGAGGGATAATATCCAAAATATACCAAGAACTCAAGAAGTTAAGACTCCAGAGAGCCAAATAACCCTATTTTAAAAAATGGGGTACAGAGCTAAACAAAACATTCTCAGCTAAGGATTATCGAATGGCCAAAAAGCACCTAAAGAAATGTTCAACATCCTTAGTCATCAGGGAAATGAAAATCAAAACAACCCTGAGATTCCACCTCACACCAGTCAGAATGGCTAAGATCAAAAACTCAGGTGACAGCAAATGCTGGTGAGGATGTGGAGAAAGAGGAACACTCCTCCATTGTTGGTGGGATTGCAGACTGGTACAACCACTGGAAATCAGTATAGAGGTCCCTCAGAAAATTGGACATTGAACTACCTGAGGATCCAGCTATACCTCTCCTGGGCATATATCCAAAAGATGCTCCAATATACAACAAAGACACATGCTCCACTATGTTCATAGCAGCCTTATTTATAATAGCCAGAAGCTGGAAAGAACCCAGATGCCCTTCAACAGAGCAATGGATACAGAAAATGTGGTACATCTACACAATGGAGTACTACTCAGCTATAAAAAACAATAACTTCATGAAAGTCATAGGCAAATGGAATGAACTAGAAAATATCATCCTGACTGAGGTTACTCAATCACAGAAAACACACTTGATATGCACTCACTGATAAGTGGATATTAGCCAAAAAGCTCGAATTACCCAAGATGCAATCCACAGACCTCAGGAAGCTCAAGAAGAAGGATGACCAAAATGCAGATGCTCCCAGTCCTTCTTAAAAGGGGAAAAAAACAATATCCATAGGAGGGGATATGGAAGCAAAGTTTAGAGCAGCAACTCAAGGAATGGCCATTCAGAACCTGACCCACATGTGGCCCATATATATATATATATATAGCCACCAAAACTAGATAAGATTGATGAAGTTAGAAAATGCATGCTGAAAGGGACAGGATATAGATCTCTCCTGAGAGCATGTCCAATACAGAGGTCAATGCTAGCAGCAAACCACCTAACTGAGAATAGGACCCCCTTTGGGGGAATTATAGGAAGTACTGAAAGAGTTGAAGGAGCTTGCAACCCCATAAAAACAACAATGCCAACCAACCAGAGCTTCCAGGGACTAAACCACTACCCAAAGACTATACATGGACTGACCCAGGGCTCCAACTGCATATGTGGCAGAGAATAGCCTTGTTGGGGCACCAGGGGAAGGGGAAGGAAGCCCTTAGTTCTGCCAAGGTTGGACCCCCAGTGCAGCGGAATATGGGGAGAGGGGGGCAATAAGGGAGATGTAAAGGGGTAATACCCGTATGGGGGAGGGAATGGGGGCTTATGGACAGGAAACCGGGAAGGGGAATAACGTTTGAAATGTAAGTAAAGAAATATTATCTAATAAAAAATTTTAAAAAAAAGAGAGAATGAGGCCTGACATTGGACGAGAAGGAAGGATGGGTGGGAGAAAAGTTTGAGGGAAGAGGAGGAGACGAGAACGGAAAGAGAGAGGAAGCTGCCGAGAGAACATGGAGGCTGGTGTTAGGATTCCACGCTGTACCTTCACGGGTTGTTCTGAATGTTCTTAAGGGATGGATGTGTATAGGGCTCTGTGTGTCTAAGTGGCAATTATACCTTATCAACTGTATCAGAGGTTATTGTGTTGTGTGTTCTTTCCCAGGAATTTAAGTTTAAGAAAGTGTGTGACGGCTAAAGACACTGGGCCACCACGGAATTGGGATGTGTGTTTCTGGCATAGGGACAACCTGCCTTGGGAACTAGATGGGTAGAGAGATTGCAGCCAGGCTCAGAGAGAGGCCTTCAGCAGTGTGATATGGGATGGAGCAGAGCAGGAGGGAGGCTTTGCTGACTGAGATGAAGATGTCTACCAGCTATCTTGGGGCACTGCGGTGCCGGATCTAGTGGGGGTAAAGAAACAGCATTTGTTATAGTTTTACAGCAACAACTAGCAACATCTCTGTTTGTGTGAGACAGGGCCTTTCTACGTAACTGCCTTCCCAGTGGTGGGCTAAAGGGATGTGTACCACATCTGCCCTCCGGAAAAACCTTAAAAACGTACTGACCGCTACAGTTTTGGCTACCAATAATAAAAACCTTTGTTGAGCAAAATTCAGGAAAAGAAATTTCTTCTTCCTCTTCTTCTTTATTTTTTTTTTCCTAGCCCCATCTGAGGACTGAAATCATGGCCTGATTGATGGTAAATAGCATTCTACCACAAATTAACTCTCAGCCTGGGAAATGAAATTCTAACACAGGACATATCCAGTAAACATGTGAATCTGAAAGAACCATTCACTCACCGACCAGACGAAGAGTGCTGTAACTGCTAGACTTCTACAAGCCTAGTCAACGGGCAACACGAGTGCCCTCACCTGCCACCTCTGTCTGAATAGGGCACATGGTGTCAGAGCACCACTGACTCTCCTGCTTACTCTGTCCCAGCACACAGTGTCAGAGCACCCCCTGACTCTCCTGCTTACTCTGTCAGCTATCATAGGAGACAAAAGACAGGTCTTACTCACTCTTCTTTTAAGGGTGACTCGGATTTTTGACTGATTGGTTATTAATCGAACAGGAGCACACATAATTTCAAGATGTGAACTCTGGGTAGCATCTGCCTCAATTCGAATCATCTGCCAATTTATTTCTTTAAATGTCAAAACCTAAGAAGAAAACAGAGATTAGTTGTTTCTCATGCAAAATGAGAAAAGTGTACATTTATGAAACCAAATAATTTTTGTGACATTATAAAAATATTCCTGCTACTTTATATGCTTCATCAAACTCAATAACATGTTCAGAATTGTACTCATCTGTAAGCCTCTTGGTAAATTCATTTAGAAAACAGCATCAACATCAGGTAGTACTAGAATTGTCACTAAAACAGGGTCAGAATAAAATGCAAAGGAGCCAACAGTGGGTGCGCACTGTGGTTGGATGAACTCAGCTTGACCCCTGGAACCCATGTAAATATGGAAGGAGAACTGACTCCACAAAGTTATTCTCTGACCTCCACATGCATGCACATGCACCAACATATAAGCACATATGTATACAGAAACATACACATACTCAGGAACATACATGTTCATACATGCATGTGCAGACACACTCATGCAGATACTAATAAGTACATGCACATGCACATACACTCATGCACACACACACTCATGCACACACACACACACAAAGTAGGACTCATTACTTTCATAAGGTCAAAAAGACACATAGTAAAACATTAAAATACCAACTTTTATAATTAAATAATTTAGGTTAATATAAAAGGATACTTGTAAGTCCAGAAGAAAACTAATCAACTAGCATGTGAGTCCTGGCAACCATGGATGTGTAAGATAAAGCGGATGTAAGTGGACCATGAGTGCATGCGCCTGTGGAAACCAGGAAAGGGAGTCAGATCGCCCTGGCACTGGAGTTCCGGGTGCCTGTGAGCCTCACAGTGTGGTTCTGTGAACCAAATGCAGGCCTTCTGCAGTAGCACCATGTGTTCCAACTGTGGAGGCCCCTCCAGGCGTCCTACTTACCTTTTAAACTGACTGTGCGCACAAGTGGACATGTGTACATATGTGTGGGCACACTCAGTCCTCAGGAGGAGTCAGGTCTCCTGCCACCACCTGGGCTCCAGCAATGTATCAGGTCATCACCTGGCAGCCAGTGCCCTCACCCATGGAACCATCTTCACAGGTCCTAGATGTAATCTTAAAAGTCCCTGTTTACTTACACTGACTAAAATGGGTTTTAGTAAGAGAAGCCTTTTACCTCTCCCCTCTGTGGATCTTGAATCCGAGTAAATCTCAAGTCTCCGTGTTCCCACTGTGCGTTGACACTATAGATACGGAGCTGAGAAAGTTCAAAGGAGGCATTGAAAGCTTTTGCTCCAATTCTGATGACGATAGAATTGACAGAAACAGTAATCCCCTCGACAACCTTCTCAGCAAAGCCGTACTCACTGGAAAACAAAGCAAAACAAAATATAATGTACTAAAGGAAAAATAAAGTCATTTAAAAAAGTGTTGGCTAATAATCTCATGCAAGTCCACATATGCTCTAATATCTAACTCTCATTTCCCAAGGTGAAAAATGCACAACAGTCTTACTACACATTTCCCCTTCAATAATCTTACAAGTGTTTCTACCTTTTCTCCAATTCTTTCAGACAAGCCAGTCTAAAAACAAACCACTCTATCAAACACGAAACTTTAGTCCATATTATAAGTTTCTAGATAGAGGAAAACTTATAGAATTAACATGAAAGCCATTTTCCTGTCACTGTTATGTGTGGTCCAAAGCTAAGTTCTGCAGCCAATAAACACGGCTCTTCCCGCATCTCAACACGGCAGGTAGGTAACATACAAACACGCCGGAAGTTATGGATTAGTCTGAGTTAGTCCTCTCCTTCCAGTGTGCACCCCTGTAGTCCTCACCCACTGAGCCATCTTACCAGCAATGCTTTTTAAGATTTATTTTCATCTTATACATGAGTATATGCCTTCGTGTATGTAAGTGCACAGAGGCCAGAAGGTGTTGGACACTGCTACAACAGAAGTTTGACAAGGTTGTCAACAGCCATGTGGGTGCTGGCAACCAAACCTGGATCTGCTGCAGGAGCAGCAAGTGCTCCTAACTCTGGGCCATCTCTCCGGCCTCTTACATTGATAATCCTTAAAAATCTATTTCCACCTTTCAATAATGCTGGGGGCTTTCCAGGATCAAATTCCCCAGGGAAAGCAGCTGAGAAGTTTGCCACTGGCTCCTGGCAATTTAACTCCTGCCAAGAGCAGCAGGGGATTAAGAAAGGAAAAAAAAAAAAAAAAGGCTGAATTACCTGGGCTCTTTTCTCTATGGCCCCTCACTGGCCAGGTGGCCAGGTGAGAGGCTCAGAGTTCATTAACTCTTTGTAAACAGAGAGAAAAGGAAGAAGAAAGCCAGGTGTGCTCAGACAGACAGACAGACAGACAGACACACACACACACACACACACACACACACACACACATTTGGCTGGGCCCAACCACCTGTTTCACCAATATTTACAAGTGCACATGCATACTTATATGCACACACATAAACTTACACACATATGTATGTACATGCATACAAAGAGACACATATACACATATGCATTTAATGGATGGGGCAGAGTCCCAAATGTCACACTTTATTTTTTCTCTCTAGCAATTTATATCTTCTAGACAAAAGTTCTCTATAAAATTAACCCATAGATAAAATGCTGCACAGAAACAGGAGTTACAGAAGGACGTCGATAGTAAGTTCAAAGCAGTGTTTCATTCTATAAGCTCATTATAAGTTCAAAGGAACACTTTCCCATGGCCTTGCTTTATCATAGTCCTGTGGCTTCATCCTTGTACCTAACCGAGAAAGAATCTTTTTCCTTGATCACAAATGTGTCCCAAGCTTATTTCTCTTCTTAGCATAATTTATGAAAGCTCACTGTATTCCTAATTATGCAGCCTTTACTTACTATTCTATGAGGAGGGACACATTCTGCTCTATTACAACTCTATTACATCTTTCTGGGAAAACAACTAAAGACATCTCCTTAGACTTTCTTCTTAAAATTATTTGAATCAAATCAGGAATGCAATAAAGTAATTAATTCCTCTAAATAGCACTAATTTCTAAAGCTCATCTTCATGCTGATCTGCAGAAAACCTGCCCAATAGGCACCATTAGGCTAGTGGCATCCTAGCATTGGCAGGAAAGGCGGAGCAGCAGTGAGAAGCAGTCCTGAGATGAAGTCTCTGGGGCTGTGCCTCTCCAGAGTGCACCCACGGCAGTCATGGAAACGTGAGCGTCTCCAGGAGACTCACTTCCTTGCTATAACCTTTCCTGGGTGGCTTCTGTAAGAGAGTCCGCATGAGACCTCTTCCTAGCACCTGATTTTATTTATCCAGATCTAACTTGTGGAATGTGACGTGTTTTGAAACTGACATTTTATACTTCTATACTTTCCCAAGACAGCAGTTAACTTTTAAGAATGACAGAAGTACATTGATGCCTAGGAAGTGAGGTGCAGAGAAACATTAATGTTCCAAGACTCTAGTGGTTGCCTGAAAATCACAGATTCTATCAGACTGTATAATATTATTTTTCTGTACATATATACTTATAGTGGAGTTTAATTGATAAGAATTAACAATTAAATTAATTACCTGTTAATTGTTAATTGACAAGAAGCTAGCAGAAAATAATAATATAGAGCAAGTGGAACTATACACTGTAAAAAGTTATGAGACATCAGTGTTCTTAAGATTTTTCATTTTGAAACAGGATCTCAAACAAGAGGCCAAGAGAAATCTTGAACTCTTATCCTTCAGCTCTACTTCCTGCAGGCTGGACTTCAGTCTTACCTCACATCTGCTTGGGAGTAGTGCTGCACAAACTCAGGGCTTCGAATGTGCTAAGTTAAGTACTCTATCAGCTAAGTTACATCCCCAGTTACATCAAAACATCTTAGGCTAAACATGCCCTTCTCATGATAATGTAAGAAAATAGGGGCCTACATGACAGATTAAATAAAGCCTACAGCATCTATGCTGTGATTTTTATGAGCATTGTGTATGGAAGTTACTTGAACAATGTGATCCCGACAAATGATCAGAGACCCCAGGCAGCAGCTGACTGACTGCCCAGCAGCAGCCTATAGTGTGAAGACCCTGAACAAAAGAATGGGTTCCATGTCCAGCTAAATTCCAGTCTTTCATGACACTCACAATGGCATAAATTTCCAAATTTCTCAATTATTTCCAGAACTTGTCATCTAGTATTTTTAGACTGTCTCTATTCACAGTGAACTGAATACATGGAAAATGAGAGCACAGACAGCTATTGTAATGAAAAATGAAAAGAAGATCTGATTTATAGAACACCTAAGCTCTTCTGCACTGCTCTTGGCTACTCATTACTATTTAACAATTCGATAATCCAGAGGAATGGAACTTAAAATTAACCTGCTCCTCACTGAATGTGGAGAGTGTAATGAAGAGGCGGTCTGAGCAGAGGGTATGTGAGGTGAAAGGACTCTCTATCTTCCCACCCTGCAGCTGCAGGTAAGAGAGCCTCCCACAGACGGAAGAGCCCGTAGCAGCCACACAAGCACAGCACGGCTTACCTCTGTCCTGAAGCCGTTGCAATTGGGGATGGACCGTTAGGGGCTCGTGGCTCTTCACAAGTACTCATCTCCATTATTACTTTATCTAGGGACTAATGAGAAAGTAAATGAGCAGAGACGGTGCAAACTGTCTAAGTGTGACGTGCACTTTGTCTTTCACTTATGTAGGATGGAAGCTAACAATTATAAAACTCCTGAAAAGGAAAACAGAGCATCCAGTCCGACACTGGGGCACTGATCTACTGGGGGAAATTACATATACATTCCATGAATAGGGGAGAAAATACAGAAGCAGCCGTTAACTGATTAGGTCACTGGATTTAATGAAGCATTATCTCTAATCCCTTATTATTGTATTATTGATAAATTTTATATATATATAAATATATTTATTAATGGAACTGAACCACATCTAAAAGTCTTATGTCGAAACCCAAGATGTGAGACATAAAAGTAAGCGCATTATGGAGAGAGCGAGGGAAACACTCCATAGCAGGAAAAGTTCTTCTCCAAATGGCTTTTTTCTTGAAGATAGATGTAATGTCTTTAACAGTGACTGTATCCACAAATTCAGAATGTCTTCACTTTAAGTAAGCATTTATCATTACCTAAAATTATCTCATTTTATTGTGGGATCAGTTAACCTCTGTTAAAATATAAATTTCTTAAGATCAAAAAAACAGATAATTTTAGTCAAGTTGGCAGTCAATATCGCTGGAGACTAATCAGATTTCTGATTTATAAGAATATTTACTAATAATTCTGCTTTCGTTTCAGAAAAGGAAAGAGAATGGAGGCAGGATGGGCACTGAGAAGGTGGTGACAGTTTCAGGAGAGAGATGCGGAAGCAAACCTATCACAGATTCCAGAGATTTAGTCAGAGCTGACAGTAACTGCAGTGCCCAGCTTGGAGAACTGGGTGGAGCTTGGAGCACTGGGTGGAGCTTGGAGGAACAGCAATGGCAGAGATGAGTATAGAGGGTGGAACAAGTTATGATGGGAAGGTAATATGCAGTGTTACATTTTCTGTGTTTGAGGCTTTCTCAGGATTTGGGGGTGGAAACAATTAAGAGAGAGGGATTTCTGGTTTAGGACGTATCTTATTCAATAATAACTAGAGTCAAGAACAAGGATAGTCTTGGCTAGGCAGTGGTGACACAAGCCTTTAATCCCAGCAGAGGCAAGCAGATCTCTGGTGAGTTTGAGGCCAGCCTGGTCTAAGGAATTCCAGAAAAGAGGCTACACACAGAGAAACCAAAAAGAAAACAGGTGATTTTATAAAGAATATTTATGGAATGAGGCTAAGGGTAGAATAAGCTCAACATGGAGAACCACAAATCATTAAATAGTCCAGGCTGGTGAAATAGCTCAGGTAAAGGCACACGTTGCAAGAGGTGGGTAACCGAAACCTAAGTCCCCGAGCTGGAACTCGCAGAAACATGGCAGGAGGAAAGACCCCTGCAAGGTGCCTTTAACTTCCTTATACCCGCCACGGTGTGTGTGCGCGCACATGAGCACAGACACACACACACACACACACACACACACACACAATATAAAACTTAAACTAAAGAACAAAGGGTTAACTGAGAAGCTTTAAGCCATGAAGTTCATTACAGAACATATTACTAAACTTGTGAGACCAATAGAAGCAAAAACATAGAAAGTCTTAATTAAATTTAAATTAAAAGAAATTAAATTTCTTATTAATTAAAAGAAATTAAATTAATTCCTCTTAATTTAAAGTTCAAGTTTCTTACATAACAGCTGAAAAAACTAGGTCCAATAAAAATAAAGTGAAAGTTAACAAATGGAAAATCCAAGAAACAAAATATTAATTTCTACAGAATATTACAGTTAATCTACATACTTAAATCATTACTTTTGAAACAGTTTTCAGTACTCACCAAACAGATGGGGTGTGTTTTCAGCTTTGTCCACGGAATCTACAAATAAATTTTTCTTTAAAGTGAATTATTAAAGCTTAATATGAAATAGTAATCAACAGACATCTTTGCATTTAAAAGATAGCAACTTAACATTATACTTTATATACTATACATCTCTCTCAGATTGTGAAATAATAAATTGGAATTATTAATACTATTGAAATCAAGGTATCTATGTTATGTAAGAAAATAGTTGACTAGAGAATTTCAAGTTCTGCTAGTTACATCTTTTTACCAGTCCTTAAAATATGTTTATAATCTAAGAATTATCGGCAAAGCATAATCAATCTGTGTTTGTTTAACTTTAGAATTCCAACCATCATATTTTCAGCTCCTTAAAAGTAAATTCAAAGTAAACCATTGATAGAAAAGGCCAGCTACATCACAGACACAATGTTCATATACCCAGTCAAGTCATTGCTGATACTTGGGTCATAGACACAAATTAACTATGAACACCAAAGGATACAGTACCCTTCTCTAAAGGAAACCCAAACTTCATTTTTATAAAAAATATTAATATGCACTGTCTCTCCCAAGCAACCTCTCAATCTAAACCTGGTATTTGGCAGTAAGAAGTTTTGAGATTTAAGAACTTACATAAGATAAGAAACAAAAATCAGTAGAATAATAAGAATAATAATTTAATAATAATAAAGTAAATAGAAATCCCTAACTTTCTCAAAATAACAAAGGAATAAATGAAAAGGTTAAAACTCTAAAATAGGATGTCTACAATTATAAATGACAATTCTTAATGTATGCTTTTAAAATAAAGCATTACAAATTTAAAACATTTCATTTGACAATAAAACATAAGGGGAGAAACTATCATTGAATATATGCCAAAGTAAAACAGTTAATTTATAACAAATTAATTGTATTAAACTATCAATAAAATTGTTTTTAAAAAATGTAAATGTAAGTTATTACTATGTTACTTCAACTATAAGGGATGAGAAACATCCACATAGCTATTTTCTCAGTAAATAATAAGAACGCAATGTTTCTTTATAGCATGATCTGAAGCTGAGCATTTTAGAAGATAACAATGAAACAAAAACTAAGAGCAGGAAGTCTCCTCAGACCCCCAAGTCTTACCCTGATGGATGCTTTATTACAAAACACTCTGTTGATGGCCAGCCAGGTGGGCAAATCCAGCATGTTCTGGAGCACCTCCTCATCCAGTTCCAGGTTCTTCAGTTCACCTTCTCCTTTAAGGGTGCTTAGGTTTATTTTGTCAGGAGATAAGTTTTTGGTGAATCTGAAAGAGACCACAGTTACATTATTTTAGTGTAAGCTAATGGGCCCTACGGACAACCTAGCGGATACAGAGTATTAAAAACACAACAGCAAACTAAATGCAAAAGAGCTCAGAGATGGAACCTATTTTAACCCGGGCCGAGTGCCTATCACTGTTCTTCTGACCTCTCTACTACTAAGTCTACAATGTGGGAGCACAGATTAGAATGTCATATTCCTGTACACTGCTGAAGTCTGGTCCTTACTAGCTGTCTAATGGATGAGAATGTGTCTATACCACTGTTTTCCTTCCAGGCACTATGCAAACCCATTCCCTACCACATCTGGTTCGCTGTAGACCCTATCAGAGAGAAGAAATAATACTGTGCTATCAACCGAGCTACACAAAGGTAGAATTGAGAGGACCCTCTAACAGCAGCTCACACAGCAGCAGATGTCAGTCACCACGCAAATAACAATGGTCAAAGTCATACTACTCCCCTTAAATCACCTGGCTACTCCCAGCATTAAAAACCAACCCAAACCATTTCTGAAATAAATTCTGACATATAGTGTTTTTAAATTTTCTGAGGAAGGAAATTATACAATCCCATTTAGAAACTGATTTTGATATTCTCTGGGTAACTTTAAAACTCAACTATTTAAAACTCTGACTTAACTCTAGAAGCACCTCTTGTCCTTCCACATGTTTACCTACCTGTAGGAAGTCAGAAAAATGAAATCTATATTCTGAAAGTGCTAGAAACCATAAAAGAATAAACACTGAACTATGATTAAGACTATGATTTCTTTTTCTAAAAAGCATTTTTTTCTAAGCTTTGGAAGTATTAAAGACAGGATACACCCCAGCTCAGTGGTCAAGCTTGTGTACCACGTGTTTGATTTGTTCCCATGGCTTGCAATCAACAGTTTTTGTAATGAAGCATCTCTTAGGGGATATCTGTGGAAGACCTTCCTATTTTCATTTTTAAGTTCATCTCTGCTTTTTAACATAATGCTTCAGATAATTCAACAAGACATTTTATTGGTAAATTTACATTTAAAACAAGCTGATCTAGCAGTGAATTCCCTATAGAGTGCACACGAGAGGGGAGTGGAGGAGAGATGGCTCAGTGACGGAGAGCACTTACTGCTCTGCCATGACGACTGAAGTTCGGATCCCAGCACCTACAGTGCAGCTCACCAAGAGCTGTAGCTCTGTATCCAAGAAATCCAGCACCCTCACACGCACGCACGCACGCACATACCACACTCACATACAAACCTAAGAAAGCATAAATAAAACAAATTATAAATAAATAATAGTGTCTATCTGTCTGTCTGTCTGTCTGCACAGCCCAGAAGAGGGAGGGGAAGCAGATCCCTCTAGCTGGAGTTACAGTTGGGAGCTGCCTGATACGGGTGCTAGAAACTGAACTAATGCCCTCAGAAGGAGCACAGTGCTCTCAACTGCTAAGCCATTTCTCTAGACCCTAAAATAAAATCCTTTAAAAACTATGTTACCCTGTGTGCCACACAGAACAAGAAACATGAACTTCTTCTATGCTTGGTATTGCAAACAATAATGATTATAATAAACTACAAACCTATTTCTTAAGAGATGTTTCTGAAACCTGAAAACAATCCCTTCTCCCAAACAAAAATTTCTAATTTTACCTAGCTACTCTTCAAAAATTAATTACTGAGCTGAGTGGTGCCACAGGCCTTTAATCTTAGCACGTGAGAGGCAGAGGCAGAAGGATCTCCAGGTTACAGGCCAGTATGGTCTACAGAGTGAGTTTCAGGACAGCCAAAGCTACACAGAGAACCCTGTCACAGGGAGGGGGGTGGGGGGGAGGCTGCAAGATGGCTCAGCAGGTAAGGCACTTCCACCACCTCATGGCCTGAGCTCAATGACTGGATCCTCCAAAGGTGGTGGAGAGAACTTCTCACAGCACTGTCCTCTAATGTTCACATCTGCAGTGGCATGAGTGTGCCTCTCGCCCATGCATGCACAATGTACACAATAATTATAATAAAGAAATGCTTTGAAAGCCCTGAGACTGTAGAGAACTGAATTGTTACAGCTGGGAGCCAAACTATCTTGAGCTCTCTAAGCCCCTAAATAGTCACTCATTGCCCACCTGTTTCACTTAACACCCTAACTATTACGTAAGTGCACTGGAATGTACAGAGAACATTCAATCTCACCAACCCAGAGACGAGGCGTATCAGCAGACAACATCTGGAGCCTTCAGAAGAGACTGCCCCCGCTTTGCTGTAATCTAGTGCTTTCAATTCACCAATGTATCTGATGTGTCTCCATTTATGATATTCTTTGCTGTTTTACTATAAAGGCTTCGTGAAACTGTTACCACATTGGAACGTGGTATTTGGGGTATGCTAAATCTATGTTCTTGGGCCCTGGTCCCGACAGCTGTGTTTTCTGTGTCAGGACTAGGAATGTCTAAGTTCATGGAGACCAAAATCACCAATCACTGTCACAAAAATACAATACCTCATATTAAGAATTTAACGCAATTTCAAGAACAACCACAAACAACCACAAGAACAATTCCATAGGAAGAAAACCTGCCTGCTATCCACATAAGCACATCTCACCCTGTGGAGTGGCTCTGCCAGACTGACCACAGAGCTGCTGCTGCTGAGAACACCGATCTTCCTCCCATCTCCGCCAGCCCAAGCTCCAGAACGCCTAGCTCTTCCACCAACCAAACTCCTACTTCCTTTGATGGCCTAGTACTGTAGCCTGCAAAATGAATATTCCCCCTACAAAGAACCCTGTGAATAAAAGTTTGGTCCCCAAGATGGTGTGATACAGAGGCATAAAGAGGGGTGAGACCTAGGAGTTGGGGATTTAGCTCAGTGGTAGAGCGCTTGCCTAGCAAGCATAAGGCCCTGGGTTCGATCCCCAGCTCCGAGGAAAAAAAGAAAAAAAAGGTGAGACCGAAGCCAGGCAGTAGTGGCACAGGCCTTGAATCCCAGCACTCAGGAGGCAGAGGCAGGTGAATCTCTGAGTTTGAGGACAGCCTGGTCTACGAGAGAGTTTCAAGACATCCAGGGCTACACAGAGAAATAAAATAAAATAAAATCTTTAAAATAAAATCAATCTCTCTCTCTCTCTCTCTCTCTCTCTCTCTCTCTCTGTCTGTCTGTCTGTCTGTCTGTCTCTCCTGCAAATGTCACAACAGACAGCTAAGAACAGGAAAAACCCTGGGCTTTCATTTTGCATCTGGTCTCATTCAAATTCCAGTTGAGATCCCTGCTCAAATCTACACGCAGCACGTTAATCATTTAAGAAGTACCTGCACAGAGGCTGATACTTCAAGGTTGGTTAACCCTAAATATATCTATTCTTATCTCAGCTCGCTTCCAGACTAAAGGCACCAAGATAAAGGTAAAGTATTTTCAAGATTTGCAAGGACACTCAAAGGTCAGTTCTTACATCAGGTTTGCGTGTCCTGCAGCAGCATCTACAAAGTTCTGGTCACCTTAGACAGAGTTCAAGAACAGATCCTGTGTGGTAAGAATGCCTCTCTCCCCTTATCCCCATCCCCACCCCACCACCCAACCCTCAGCAAATCAGGGGACCACTCTCTACTGACTTTTCTAGAACCTGGAAAATCTAGAACTGAGAAAAGGACCAATCAGATCACAGTATGACAGGCTCCTTACCTAATGCTTCCCTCTTAGCTCTGAGCTAACTAATTCTTCCTGCTGAATGTTGATCTCCTGTCCGTGTCATATGGTCACACTGCTTCCGTTCCCACCCCACCTTCCCACTGCTATTTCCTCCATGTAACTCCTGGGGTGATGGCTGAATCAGGCCTCTGTCCTGTGACTCCTATGACAGGGTCTTAGGTCCTTTGGGATGTCAGGACTCTCAGTCTTGGTCTCACTCCCACTCTCTCCTGTTCCCGGCTCATGATACAACCACTTGTTTGCTCCCAATATGTTCTCCTGCCATTGCCCTCTGCCATTTGCCACCTGCTGATGCGACCAAGGATCAATCCTGAGCCACCTGGACCTTGAGCCTTCAAAACTGTGAGCTAAATCCTCGCTACCTAGCCTGGGTCAGGTCCTCTGATACAGACTGCCAACTAACACATGAAGGTCAAAGGGAACTAAGAAAGACTCCCTGATGTCTCCACGTAGACAGCCATTCTTTAATGTGTGTTCCCCGATTCTTCGCACTGTGACAATGGCTGCTGTCTATCAGCTACACGTCTGTCAAGTATTATTTTAAAGTGCTTTATAGACTTCATCTCAGCTTACAGGTTTCTGAAATATGTATGATTATACCCTTCATCCTAAAGGTGAGAAACTGGGCTGGTTAGATAGCTCAGGTTTGTGAGAACCTGAGTTCAAATTCTGGTGCCCACAAGGTGGAAGATGAGAATCAAGTTGTTACTCATCCCTCACCTCCACACTCACTCTACAGCACACAGACATGCACGCACACAAATGTAACTTTAAAAATTTAAGTGAAGAAACTGAGTCATTAAGATGTTAGACATTTCGGCCAGACATGGTGGTGCACACCTTTAATCCCAGTACTCAGGAGGCAAAGGCAGGTGAATCTCTGAGACTTTGAGGCCAGCCTTGTCTACAAAGCTGGTTCTAGGATAGCTAGTCCTGTTACACAGAGAACCTGTCTCAAAAGAACATAAATAAATAAATAAATAAATAAATAAATAAATAAATAAATAAATAAATAAATAACAAAAACCCCAAAGACGTTAACAACGGGCTGGCGAGATGGCTCCATCTTGATGCTGCCCCTCTTGAGAACCCTGGTTCATTTCCCAGCATCCACATGGCAGGCAATTCACAGCCCCCTGTGCCTCCAGTTCCAGGGGAGCTAATGGCCTCCGCTGGCCTCCCTGGGCACCAGGCCTGCACATGTGGTACACAGGCACATATGTAGGCAAAATCTCCATACACATAAAACAAAATAATTTTTCAAAATTTTAAAATATTAAATAACATTAAATATACAAAGGGCCAGGGCAGGAACTGACCACAGGTGCTCTGGTTTCTCCAGCTTTAACAATAATAAAAAAAAAAAAAAAAAAAAAAGCCAGAAATACACACTGGAAAAAAGACATCATCTTCAAACAAATGGTGCTGGTCAAACTGGATGCCTGCATGTAAAAGAATGCAAATAAACCCATACCTAACACCCTCCACAAAACAACTCCAAAGGGATCAAAGACCTCAACATAAAACCAGATACACTGAACCTGTTATTAGTTCTCCTGGTTGTGTTTACACAGTTGGGTGAGGAAATGTCAGTGGACCAGAAAGCCCATATGATGCTCTGCTCGGCATCTTAGACTCAGTAGGAAAAAGCACTCCCCTGCTTGAAGAGGTTAGTTATTTTACACTCTGGAACACAAAAATGCCCCCCTTATATATTAAGAGCAGATACTTCCAAGAAATAGCTCCTTATCGCTTATTTCATAGTGCACTGTACTAGACTATAACACACTCTCAATATATAAAACTTCCAAATTTAATTTTTGGAGACTGTCTCATCTAGTCCAGGCTTGTCTCAAACCTGCTATGTAGCTAAGCATGACCTCCGTTCTGATCTTCCTGAGTGCTGGGTTACAGGCAAGCATCAGTATGTCCAGTTTATGTGGCACGGGTCCAGGACTTCACACACTAGGCAAGCTCTCGCTAAACAGCTACATGCTCAGTCCTATGTAGCTAATTTCTCATATGCTTAGCTTTCGGACTTGATTATCAACTGTCCTATGGCATACATGAACTAAGAGAAACGTTTTGCATATGTGGCTACAAGGCACATTTAGATATTTATTCTCTAATCATCTTTTTTACCAGGCAAAGCTATTTATCTCCAGAAATCTTTGGAAGTATAGCTTGCTGAGTGTTCTGTTTTATTATTTTATCTGCATGTGTGGGTCCCATGTGTTTGCCTGGTGCTGGAAGAGCAGAAGAGGTGTCAGATCCACTGGAACTCAAATTACAAGGGTTGGTTCCCATCATGTGAGTGTTGGGAATCAAACCCAGGTCCTCTGGAAAAGCAATCAGTGTTCTTAACTATTACACCACCTTACCAGTGCCTCCAAAATTTTATTTTTTTTTTTAAGATTTGTTTTAAGGTGTGTGTGTGTGTGTGTGTGTGTGTGTGTGTGTGTGTGTGTGTGTGTGTGTGTGTGCGCGCGCGCTTGATGTATATGCAGATGCCTGGAAGAGTTATAAGTAGTTAGGAGCCTCTGATGTGGGTGTTAACACAGAACCTGGGTCCTCTATAACAACGGTAACCCCTCCCCGCACCTTCATTTTTTACCAAGACAGTCTCTCCATATAGCTCTGGCTGGCCTGGAACTCAGTATGTCAATCAGACTGGTCTCAGACTCAGAGATCCACTAGCCTCTGCCTCCTGTGCTGGGATTAAATGTTTGCATCAGCATGCCCAGTTTAATGTACACCTCAGGAAATAATTTCAACCCTTCAAGGCTGTCTTGTATTAGAAGTCGCTAACCTCACTCATTACACTTTTTCTACCCTCTAAGATCCAGTGAAGAATGTACACCAAAGATATGCTCCAAAAACTAATTCCTGAAGATGGCCCTGTACCATTTAGAAATGGAATGATGTCTAGCCAAATGTCTATCTTTTTTCAGAGCACATGGACCATATCTTTTTGAGGAACTATAAGAAAATGTAATAAACTCAGAGCTCTTCCGGATCCCCTTTTAATTGTTTAGAAGGTACTCAGGGATATCAGTGCTCTTTTTCCTCTTGCTTTGATATGGTTTTTGCTTGATACAGATTCTCATGCAGTTGGCCTGTCCCCAACCTTCTATGTAGCCAAATATGCCCTTGGACTCTGACCCTTTTCCTCCTGCCATACACTAGGATGGCAGGTGTACATGACCTCACCAGGCTGTGCAACACACCCAACACTTTATTGTCGAAATCATCTCCCAGGCTCCTAAAATTGCTTTAAGTTAAATAAGTTCATCCCCTATATTATATTTACTTGCCATTTTAAAAAGGACACAAGTAAAAGGGAAAAAGAATGGGGAAAGAAGGAATAGAAAGCAAGACCACACCTCTCCCTGAGCCCTCTGCCACTGTACTCTTTCCATCACTGGCAAGCGCTCTGCACCATCAGAAGATAAACGCTATGTTAACTCTTAAGTAAAAGGGGGAAAATAAGAACACCTAAAGCTGAGTGTGGTGCCCCACACCTAAAGTCCCAGCACTCTCAGGTTGAACCATGAGTTTAAGGCCAGCCTCAGCTACTTAGTGATATCCTGCTTCAACTTTTTTTTTTTTTTAAATAAAATGAGAAGAGGGAAAAACCTAAGTTGAAGTAAACGGAAATGAATTGACTTATTTTAAAATGCTGTAACCACACTGAAACCAAAGTGCGAAAAGAAGAGTGGGAGGAGGGAAGGGGAGGAAGGACGATGAGAGAAGAGGAGGGCGGAGGGGGAGGAAGGTTGAGGAAAGAAGAGGAGCAGGGAGGAAGAGGAAGGATGAGAGAAGAGGAGGAAGGAGAGGGAGGAAGGCTGAGGAGAGAAGAGGAGGAGGGAGGAGGAGGAAGGATAAGGAGAGAAGAGGAGGAAGGCACAGACCCAGATTAACCGCAACAACTGGTAACACACACGAGAGCTAACGACTTGGACTTGCGGGGAGAGGGAGGCTTAAGACTCAATTCTTTGCTTTCTGAGAGGAGTGTTCATAACTTCCGTGCAGACGAAACAACAGAGTACAAAAAGAAAAGTCCCGCAAAAGGCGAAGGATGGAAAGGACCAAAGTGTATGTAATCCACAGCACACTGTTTTCAGTTTATAATAAAGGGTGAAATTCTGCAGGGAGCCTGGCCTGAGAATGAGACACGAATAGGTCTGAACCACACGTGTCTCTCTACTGTTCAACTTGCTCATCTGTACAATGGGAAACAAACTAAACTGACCTTCAGTGGGACCTGAGGATGGGCACCAGGGAATCATCGGGAGTCTCTCCTGCCCACCTCTCTATTTTCTAGTGAACTATGAATGCTAACCCTGTAGTCCGAACACAGGAATATCAGAAGCTCCTACTCCCAAGAGGACTTTAAAACTGCTGAGCTATGAAGTTAAGCTTGTGAATATTAATATTGCCCATTCATCAAACTATTTTGGGTAGTTTATAATAGATGGAGACACACAGGCGACTGTCACATTCACAGTTATACAGCAATTGGTTTCTTGTACTAAGTAAGTACCATATATTCTAAGCTATATATTTTCTATTATCCATACATTGGTTTATTTTACATATATTTCACTTACCACAAATGATTACCAGGCACTTAATATCATGCTTCAGGAAGTGATTTTTCAGTCATATTTCTGTGAGACTAAAGGAGGAATGCAGACATTGGTTAAGTGTCTTTTGTGTGTCTCCCTGTTTGCAGGAGGGGAGGACTACAATGCATTTTTAGGGCATGGAAGAACGACGTTTGCCTATGCTTTCCAAGTGCTGCCGTGGACTCTTTCCTAAGGCTCCATGTGACGTTCCCAGATAGGACAGTAATTCTCATGAACGTGATCAATGAACGGGCCATAGTACTGAACTTGACTCAAAATAGAATGCATTATAATCTGAAATCAAGTAAATTATTTTAGTTTACTGACTAATCACTAAATATTTAAAAGGCACATGAATATTTAAAGCTAAAGTGTAAAGGAGAAGGCCATGCTAACTCCCCCAAAAACTTGTGGATGTTGATTTGGAAGACACAAGGAATGGGAGCATGAGAATGCTAGAGGGGAACCTAAGTAGGTAATGTTAGCAGGGATACCGAGGCTGAGAGAGAAGAAAACTGCCTGGCCCAAATATGTCCAGGCTGAAGCGGCTGCACAGAAGGCAGTCACACGATATGCTAAAGATAAAGTCAGCAAAACTCTTACTCATTTCCTTTCCTGTGCTTTTCTCTTTTTTTCCAGTGTTGAGGATATAACCCCGTCTGGTGCCTATGCTAGACAAGTGTGCGAACCACTAGCTTCAGCCCCAATAATTACTTAGAAAACTCAAATTACAGAGTAAAATTTCAATATTGTGTCAATATTACGGCAAGCACAGTGGCTTATTTTAAAACTGTCCGGGCAGGCTGAAGGGCTGGCTCAGTGGTTAAGAGCACTGGCTGCTCTTACAGACAACCCAGGTTCAGTTTCCACACGACAGTTCAAACTGCCTCTAACTGCAGACCTGGGAAATCATAATCCCTCCCCTGGCTTCCACGTGTGCCAGGCGCATCTGTGGGTATGCCATACACAGATATACATATCAGCAAAACGGCCATGCACATAAAATAAAGTTAGGAAAAAAAAAAGAAGTATATGGCCAGTGAAATACCTCAGCAGGTAAAAGTATGAGCAGCCAAGCCTGACAGCCTGGGTTTATCACCTGAAAGCCACTTGTGGAAGGAGAGAACCAACTCCCACAACCACCTTCACACACACACACACACACACACACACACACACACACACACACACACACACACATCGTATTTCTTAAAGGGTTATTTATTTATTTTCTATGTGCAGGAGTGTTTTGCCAACTGAATGTCTGTGTACAACATGAGTGCCTGGTGCCTGTTAAGTCAGAATAGGGTGCTGCATCCCCTGGGACTTTACAGATACAGATGGCTGGGAGCCAATACAGGAACGGGTACTAGGAACTGAATCTGGGACCCCGGTAAGAACAAGGAGTGCTCTTAACCACTGAGCCATCTCTCTAGCCACTCTACCACATTCTTAATGTAGTAAGTTTTTAAAGTACTTAAAAACAAAAATAGCTTCAATTTTTAATACATATTTCCTTTAATCACATATATGAAAACAAATTTACTAGCTTCTTAGTATAACAAAAATATCCAAACTCCAGCACTAAAATTTACAAGCAAATGTGTCTTATTTAAATTACACATTTTACAATCAATATATAGTTATTATAGTCTAAATTATGTCTAAAATGCTGCATTAAGCAATGGTTTTGGGAAAACAGGAAAGTTTCACATAATGGAAGATTAACCATTTGCTTAAGGGAGCACATCATAAACACATGACATGTAAAATGCATGCCTCAGTTCCCTTACATGTAAAGGGAGGTAACAGAATCTCCTTGGTAGAGTAATTCTGAGGACTGTCCAAGCGAGAGCTATAGCCCCAACACACAGTAACTTGGTGGGTGTCAGCACTATTATACTACCATAGGTTTGAAGAACACGAACACTGCACAAATTACATCCTAATTTACCCTAATTTTCTTTACAAATGTTTTGGGCTTTGTAAAGCTTTATGAAATACATCTTAACTTAGAAGACACACATTTTCATATCTGATACTACCTACTATAAATCTTAATCATATTTATATCCATTTTTATCAAATGGGTTTGCAGTCTCACCACAAAATCAAAGCTCTCCAGGGCGGTGCATGCCTGTAACCCAGCACTAGAGAGGCTAAGGTGAAGGATGAAGAACTCAAAAACGGCCTGGGGGGAGGGGGGGCTTAGTCAGAAAACATGAAACACGGGCTGGTGAGGGCTCAATCGGTCAAGCCCCTGACCCTGCACTGGAACCCACAAAGAGAACAGACTCCCACAAGCTGTCCTCTGACCTCCATGTACACACACATGCCCAAACAAACAAAACTGAATAAAAACATAATAAAAATGTAAAAGGAGAAAAAAAAGCCTGCAAATATCATACAGTTAATTATTTGCCAAGGCAACACTTAACTATTTGTTAAGTGCACCACGAAAGTTAAATAGAATGTGCGAAGGACAGTGTAAAACTCTAGCGCTAATAAGGACACTGGAGAGCTGGCCTGGTGGTGTCGCCTGTAATCCTCAGGAGATGGGGAGAAGGACCAGAAGGCTGAGTCTGAGCTCAGTCTCTAAAAGGAAGAACGAGGCACCAAGCAGACAAGCAGGAACTTAGAACGAGAGCCTATCCCACCGCCTTCCTGCTTGCCTCCCTCCCTCCCTCCACGCCACCTTCTGCATCCACATACCTCCCTCCCGAGACAGCGGCTGAAGAGCACACCAACAAGTGTGCATCCCTCAAATATTCTAACTACTCAGAAAGCATGCTTCTGACTGCTGTGCTCACACGTTCACCCCTGGACTATTCCTCCAAGGTCATCCTAGACCTTGAAAATATGCTGTCAATAGCAAATATGTTATCAAATATCTAACAGTAATTAGAAACAAGTGTGTGTGTGATTGTATTCCATGATACAGCACGAAAGCCTAGATTTTACAATGAATTTAACAATATATGTTAATTTTTTTCTAGTAGTTATCCAAACTGCAGTTCTTAAATAGGGCCCATATTTTAGCAAAATAGTAAAGGTTTTAAACATAGAAAAGGCAAAATACCACTGCATTGAAAACTGATCAAGTTTAGTCATACGAAAATAAAACTGGACAGGTGTAGCGGAGCATGCCTTTAATCCCAGCTCTTGGTAGGCAGAGACAGGCAGGTCTTTGAGTCACAGCCAGCCTGCTCTATAAAATAAGTTATAGGTCACCAAGGACTACATAGTGAGACCCTTTCTCTAAAAACTTAAAATAAATGAAATACAATCACTTCAAATCTGTTACTTTATTTTTGTTAAAATTTAAAATTTTGATATTTATAAGCAAATACTTTTTAAAGATTTGTTTATTTTATGTATATGAGTACACTGTCTTCAGACACACAAAAAGAGGGCATCAGATCCCATTAGAGACGGTTGTGAGCCACCATGCGGTTGCTGGTATTTAAACTCAGGACCTCTGGAAGAGCTCTTAACCCCTGAGCCATCTCTCCAGTCCAAGCAAGTATTTCTTGAGTGACTTGTACACCACACTTTTCAGGAAGCAGCACAAACATGGAAAGTAACACATAAAACATCATGAAATGTGTCTTGATTACACTTGGTTCATGGAGAGGTTGACAGGGCACCAGTGTGCTCAATTCTGTTCCTCCCTTCTGAAACACTAACACTGCCTCAGGGAGACAGCCTTAAATTCTTAGTCTACAACTAATTATTGAGAGCGCTTGTGACTGAGAAAGAAACAAACCAACATTTTACAACAGACACCTTCAAAACGACTCCTCATAATATTCTTCTCAATTCACCCAAGCTGGACACAACAATGACAACAACAAAAGCCTACAGTGAGTAAGAAGGCACCATTGGTAGACACTCAAGACCGTCTCTACAAGGATCAAAGTCAACAGAGCCTGAGCATGTGCTTCAGTGGCAAAGCTCCTGTGTAACAAGCCTAGGTTCCACATCTGATCCCTAGCACTGAAAAAGAAAACCATTACATGTGCAGATAGTGATATCATGACCGTTATATAAGTGTGTGCCCCACTGTATTCCTAACACGTTTCTAGAAAGATAAAGTGCCTTCAAACCGCTGCTCTTTTTGTTCTCTCTTAAGACAGGGTCTCACTACATAGCCCTGACAGGCCTAGAACTCTAGGCCTAGACCTCCCTTCATAGACCAGGCTGGCCTTGAACTCACAAAGATCTGACTGCCTCTGCCTCCCTCCCGAGAGCCACCACACCTGGCTTACAATACCACATTTTAAAGTCAACAAGAAGGGATACTTTGGAAACACTTTCCCAAATCTGATAGACTACCAAATTATTTATCTGAGAACATTACATAATTTTTTAATGATTTATATATTTTATGTGTATTGTTGTTCTACTGCATGTATGTCTGTGTGTACATATGAGGGTGTCAGAACCCCTGGAACTGGAGTTACAGACAGCTGTGAGCTACCATTTAAAGGCTGGGAATTGACCCTGGTCCTCTGGAAGAGCAGCCAGTCCCCTTAATCACTGAGCCATCTCCAGCCCCTACGAACATCAGATCCTTAATCTACAACTAATTGCATCGTTCACAGTCCATGCAATGCACTATATACCATTAACACAGCTCCAGGAAAGTAAGGAACGAACAAGGCTCTTCCACAGAGACACCACCTTCTCTCTGACCCAAAGCTAGGCCTTTCAGCCCAGTCACGCCTTCCTCTACCAACATGCTCTGCTGAAAGGCAGCCGCCTGCTTCCTTTCCTTCCCTCTGCTCTCCTGAGGGAGTGCGCCCGTGTGTGCGCACGTGTGTGGCTGTGTGCAAATGCACATGTGTGCAAAGGTCAGAGGGTACATTTCAGCAATTGGCCTTCTCAAGTTGCCAGGTAAGGTAGCTAGGATTATAGGTATGTCAACACATGGCCACAGAAAATATGAAATTTTGAGTTATACACTTTAAAGGGTGTGTAACATGTATAAATTAAAGATTTAAATAAATTTATGCAACTTCATGACTCAATATTGCTAAGAAACCAATTTTCCCTAAATAGACACCTATTTAGGATAACTAAAAGTAAAATTTCATTAGGATGGTAGAAATAGTATGCTGATTTAAAAATTCATATAGAAATGCAGAAGACCTAAAATAGCTTTCAAAAGAGATGAACAAAGTTAGTGGCCTTATACAAATTCAATATTTATAAAAAAGATACAGAAACCAAATTAGCCTGATACCGGTATAAATAATGGATCAATAAAACACAATACAGCTTTCAAAACATAGATCCAAATTTGTAGTGAATTGGTTTCCAACAAATGGGTAAAAAGAATTCAGGTGGGAAAGGATATTTTTAAGTGTTGTAAGAGCCAGGGCCAGCATATACTAACTATGCATACTGGATTTCACTGCGACATTCTCATACATGTGTCTAATACACTTTGATCCTAGTCACCCCACATCTCCTTTGTTTCCTTCCTGCTCCCACGATTTCCTGCCTTTTCTCAACCAGTTTCTCTTCTGCATTCATGTCTCAGCTTTTGGTTCTGGCAACCCAATGAGCTCAATAAAGGTTGCTTACAGGAGCATGGGTGACCGACTATCTACAGAAGTGTGGGCATCTTGCCGGTGGCTGCACCACTGAGGAAAATCTCTCTCCGTCCACTTTGCTTCTCAATCTCAACTTATATTGTTTGTTTGGCATGGTTATTTTTGTAAATGCTACAAAATAAAACAATTTTGAATAGCCGGTTTCTCCACATAAGCACTTAAAGCACAGAAGAAGGTGGAGGCCCATAGACCACTGCTGTCTTCTGTGCACAGATACAGCTTGTTCAGCTTGCACAACTATTTTCAAAAACCATGAAAATAGTTCTATGGTGGTTTATATATGCTTTGGCCCAGGGAGTGGCACTATTGGCACCATATGGACTTGCTGGAGTAGGTGCATCACTATGGGCATGGGCTTAAGACCCTCACCCTAGCTGCCTGGCAGTCAGTCTTCCACTAGCAGCCTTCAGATGAAGATGTAGAGCTCTTAGCTCCTCCTGCACCATGCCTGCCTGGATACTGCCATGCTCCTGCCTTGATGATCATGGACTGAACCTCTGAACCTGTAAGTCAGTCAGGACTGGGTATCTAGACTGTTGAAATATCAGGCATGGCAAAATCCCACACTTATCCTTCATAGGCTCTGCAGAAACTTGAACAGCGAGACCACAGTGTGTGATAAAGCTACTGTAATGTGACAGGAACCATGTCATAGACAACACCATACAAATGAAAACAGGAGATGGAGGAGGCTGGGGAAGAGTGCTAGACTGATTGTTGGTGATAAAGAACACACCTTTAGCTGGCCAGTGGTGCTGCGGCCCTCAATCCCAGCACTCAGGAGGCAGAGGCAGTGGATCTTTGAGTTCAAGGCCAGCCTGTTCTACAGAGTGAGTTCCAGGACAGCCAAGGCTACACAGAGAACCCTGTCATGAAAAAACAGGGGAAAAAAAAAACAAAAGACAGCTTTGGGAAAGCATTCCCTGAGACCTGCTTATTTAAAGGAAAATGAGACAGAGGACATTCTGACAGGGGCAGTAAGTAATGTGGTCAACATTTATAAAGGGTCCCATACAGTGGCCATATGCAGATGTATTGTAATATAGAACAGTATACTGTAGTATACGCCATTTGCATCAGGAAAAAAATGGTATACCTTGAGAAACAAAACAAAAGTAAGGACTTGTATTTTACATAGATATAATTTCTTCCCATGAATCAGTATTCTCGTGTTCTCAGTAGATTGACTGGTTCAATCAAGGTGAAAGGAGAATCAAATAAGGACATGAGTCCTGTTTGACTGTTGGCCCCAATACCAACTCAAGAAGTTGACTTTCATCAACCTTAAAAATTCTTTGAGGCCAGGAGTAAGAGTGCACGCCTTTAATCCCAGCACTCAGGAGGCAGAGGCAGGAGGATTTCTGTGGATTTGAGGCCAGCTTGGTCTGCACAATGCATTCCAGGACACTCAGGTCTGTGTAGAGAGACTCTTGTCTCAAAACAAAAGTCTTTGAGGGGAAAAAAAAATCTGTTAAAAACAACTTTTTCTTGAAAACTTCAACACGAACCATAAAAGATTTTGCAAAAACTTAAGGTTAGTTTCAAAACGCCTCTCTGGTAACAGAGCTAAGGATAAAATAAAGAACTGTAAGACCAGAAGGAAATGAGAACATTTAGTTGCAGAAAACTGATACAAGAACTGATAAATCTGGGTAGTGAGAGCAGAGATACTCAAAGTGTGCCAAGCAGTCTGCCATGTCCTAACGTCAGAACACAATAACCTCAGGAACCAGGCTGGTAGGATGGCGCACGTGCTGCTTCTGCAGAAGACCCAGGCTCGGTTCCCTGGACCTACGTGGCAGCTCGAACTGTCTGAACTCTGTTGCAGGAATGTGCTGGGGCTCTCTGGGTCTACAGTCACTAGGCACACAGAACCAACATGCATACACACAGGAAACACTCACATAAACTATAATAAATAAATCTTTATAAACGTAAGGGTCATCTACTAAAAAGGAACCGTGACTGGTTCAGGTGAGGAGCTAGCCTGGCTCTGTGGCACAAGCCTGTAAGCCGGTACCCAGGAGGCTGAGCAAGCTCCACACCTGCCTGGGATGCAACGTGAGTCCCACAGTCTACCTGTGTGGAAAACTTAGAGAGATCTGGTCTCAAAACCAGAAATAAAGCTAAAGGGCTAGGGATACAGCTTACTGGCAAAGCACTTGCTTAGCATATACTAGGTCCTAGGGTCTCCCCCAGAGATGGGGAGACAAGCAAAGCACAGTGAGGTAAATGAAAAGGATTAGCCCTGGAAATAACAAGTAGTGACACTGTGCTCTCACAGTGCTGGAGACGGGTCGGCAGGTAGCAGCGCTGATGACTCTTTCGGAAGATGCTGGGTCAACTCCCACCACCCCATGTGACTGTTCAGAACCATCCATACCCCCAGCACAAGGACACCAGACACTCTCTTCTGGCCTCCACAGGCACCAGGCACACAGACAGTCATGCAAGCAAAACACCTATACATATAAAATAAATACACCTAACAACAACCAAAAACCAGAGCACAATCATAACAGCTCATCCTTAGTAAGATAAGTACTGACAGCAGACTTATGTTAAAGGAGCAATGGAGACACCGCACCAGACTGTGGTTAGACTGTACTTCCTGAGTGCCTGGCCCAGATGGCTTACAGCAGGTAAACACAACATCAGAGTCATCCTTGACTGCCTTTATAAACAACAACAAAAACCTTAATTGCCACTACAGTAGAATGAATTTCAAAGTTTCTAAAAGTTTGACAGTTTTGCAGCGAGAGCCAGATTCCTAAGTGCCTACAGAGAATCAAGAGGAGCAAGAACGGCAAACAAGACCATCGTGACAATATAACTGCTAAAGCTTACTAACTGCCCACTAGTCCAGGCTGTGATGAGTTGTATAATGTCTTTAAAATTACGTTTGTCTTTTTTTTGGACCTGATATGTGTGTGTGTGTGTGTGTGTGTGTGTGTGTGTGTGAGTGTATGTGTGTGTGTATGTGTATGAGTGTGTGAGTGTGTGTGTATGAGTGTGTGAGTGTGTGTGTGTGTGTGTCAGTATGTGTGTGTGTGTGTGTGTGTGTGTGTGTGTGTGTGTGTGTGTGTGTGTGTGTGTGTGTGTGTGTGTGTTATCTGAGTATCACAATTAGCTGGAGCTACGTGCTGGTGGCACAGCTCACCACTGACGATGAATCTTCAAATGAGATGCAGAAGGTAAGACAGAATGGTGAAAAGGTTGCCCAACTGCAAACAAAACCATTCCCACAATTATGACTCCATCTAAATGATCCAGATCAAAATTGATATTAAACATACAATAATCCCTTAACGCCTTCAATGAGAATGAGAAGTTACCAAAACATTTTATGATCAAAAAGTCTTTAGACTTAGTAATCGCATTAGACTATGAAGTCATACCCATTAAAACATCAAATGCTAGTTACTATTGCCCAATACCTGGTTGTAAATTATCAAACTCCCTTTTGCAACATCAGAAAAGGATGGCAACAACTTTCTGAGTTGCCAAACCTTGTCCTTGAAAAAAAAAAAAAAAAAGAAAGAAAGAAAGAAAAGACATTCTAAAGGAGGATTTACATGAACTGGTAGCTATAAACTTTTTTAAAAATGAAGTCATCTTTATGTAGGGCACAATCCGTGCTTACAGAAAGGAAAAGAAGATGGGGAACAGAAGTATTACCTGAGGGACAAAAGGTCCCTATTCCTGGTGAAAGGAAGCAGTCAGCTGCCAGGGTTTCTTAGACTCTTCTGGTACTCACTTAGGTGATTGTGCAATTCACAGCACACCAATCTCCACCACAGCCAGCAGGAAACGCTGTAGGGAATGGGGACACAGGGGACACAGAAGCGGGCAAGTTTAAGGGAAGGAAGGAAGAGGAGTGAAATATTCAGCTGTGATGTGCTTACAAAAACAGTTGTATCTCACAGCAGATCACCACCAGGCAGACCCTGTGTAGATCTGCAAACACACTAATCACCTAGAGGTTCCACACCCTCTCCACGGCTGCCACTACTCTCCTGTGGTACATCCACTCTTAAATGCATACAAAAGCACAACAAAAAAGAGCTAGCTGTGTGGAATAAACATTATGTAAAGGCTGCACTGAATAACTTAACATTAAATAAATAAATTCAGATCCTCTACAAAACAGCAACCTAAAAATACAAATTACCACATCATTGGACTGCCCAATCAGTGAAAACTGTAGTTCTCATCTCTGAATACTGAAGCATACATAGCATCACCCATGAAAAATAGTCCAGCCTAGTGCTGTGTTTCACATCTGTACTGCCAGTACTCAGCAAGCAGAGGCAGGGGAATTGCTGTGAGTTTAAGGCCAATTTGGAGTACAAAGTGTGTTCCAGGCCAGCCTAAGGTATGGTACTGGACCCTGCCTCTTAGGTGTAAAAGAAAGAAGGAAGGAAAGAAGAGAGGAAGAGAGGGGCAAAGAAGAAAAGTAACTCGTAAACCAGAGAATGTTCCATAATGAACTATATATTTCTGTATATCCAAGTGTCTTAAAGGGTCTGGAGAAATGCATCACTCTTAACAACACTGGCTGCTCCTTCAGAAGACCCAGGTTAGATTCTCAGCACAGATGTAGTGACTCACAAGTGTCTGTAACTCCAGTCAGGGAATCTGACACCCTCTTCCGGCCTCCAGGACACCTCAGGTATGTGGTGCACATACATTCAGGCAAAAGTCTCATGAACATAAAGTAAAAATAAATAAAATCTCAAGAAAATTTTTTAAAAATAAAGTGTATTAGAGAACTAGTGGACTGCCAAAATTTTTTAATCTAAATTCTCTGAATGTCAGGCAAAAAGGTATTGAGAACAAGCAATTTATATTCATCAAGCTTTATGTGAATGCGTGCATGCTTCCACATGCACATTCACACAACTGCATGGGCACCAGTGCACACACAAGCACACACAAGCGCGCGCACACACACACACACACACACACACACACACACACAACACACTACATGCTTATCTGGTTCCTACAGAGGCCAGAAGATGGCACCAGATCCCCTCAAAGTGGAGTTAAAGATGGTTGTGAATCACTGGGTGGATGCTGGGAACTGAAAAGGGTTCTTCTGCATGAACAGCAGGTACTCTTAACTCCTATGCCATCTCCCCCACTGATGTAAACTTATTTCTCTAGGCTAATAAGTGTGAACAGTCTTTACACTCAGTTTCTACCACAGAAGCTAAAGAAGCAATCAGGAAGAACACAATCAGTCACTGGCCTTGACCATCAGGGCACTCTGTCCATGGAGAATGCACCCACAGGACAACAGTTTTAATACTCACTCATATATACATACATACATACATACATACATACATACATACATACATACATACAAAATAAATACCAATCGAGTCTTTAAATGAAGATAAGTAAAGACTAACTTCATTAAAACTGCTCACAGAAAATGTCCTTGTAAAATGAGGCCTCCTGTAGATAAGGCACAGCCCCCAGGGATGGGACCATCCACCCATCTCAAAATTTTTAACCCAGAATTGTCCCTGTCTAAAGGAAATGCAGGGACAAAAAATGGAGCAGAGGCTGAAGGAAAAGCCATCCAGAGACCACCCCACCGTGCGATCCATTCCATCCGCAGACACCAAACCTAGGCACAATTGCTGATGCCAAGATGTGCTTGCAGACGAGAGCCTGGTATGGCTCTCCTCTGACTAAGACAGATACAGATACTCACAGTCAACCACTGGACTGAGCCTGGGGACCCCAATGGAACAGTTAGGGGAAGGACTGAAGGAGATTGTAACCCCATAGGAAGAACAACAATATCGACTAACTGGACCCTTCAGAGCTCCCAGGAACTAAACTACCAACCAAAGAGTATACATGGGCCAATCCATGGCTCCCACTACATGTGTAGCATTGGACTGCCTCATCTAGCATCATTGGGAGGGGAGGCGCTGGGTTCTGTAGAGGCTTGATGCCCTGCCTTAGAGAAAAGGGATGCTAGAGATGTGAGGCGGGAGTGGGTGGGTAGAGGAAGCAACCTTTTAGAGGCAAAGGGGAGGAGAATAGGGTGGGGGTTTATGGAGGGGCGACCAGGAAGGGAGATAACATTTGAAATGTAAAAAAACATAAAATGGTTAATAAATTAAAAAAAGAAAGAAAGAAAAGTGAAGTATTGGGGGGGAGGCAGTAATCATGAACCAATTGCCTCAATGACAAAAACACTTCCACTGTTATTGCCAGACTAAATGGTTGCATAGTCTAAATTGGGTCATAAATTAAAAAGGGAGGGCATCTCTATTTCATAAAGAACAGATACAAATTAACATATTCAAAACCAAACTTCCAATCTCTGATAGCCTGCTTCCCCAGAGGTTATCAGCAGTCATCTCCAATTTAGTTAACGGCAATTCCATCTTGTCAATGGCTTCCATTACAGCTCTTAAGAGAATTCTTTTCTTTTTAAAGATTTTTATTTATTTTATGTACATGAGTACACTGTCGCTGTCTTCAGACACACCAGAAGAGAGCATCACATTCCATTACAGATGTTTGTGAGCCACCATGTGGTTGCTGGGAATTGAACTCAGGACCT
Organism: Rattus rattus; assembly: GCF_011064425.1. Classification (NCBI taxonomy): domain Eukaryota; kingdom Metazoa; phylum Chordata; class Mammalia; order Rodentia; family Muridae; genus Rattus; species Rattus rattus. Next base: position 168,831,007 of record NC_046154.1, on the reverse strand, counting down.
CTGGAAGAGCAGTCAGTGCTCTTAATCGCAGAGCCATCTCTCCAGCCTTAAGAGAACTCTTAATCTGTATTTATCTGACAGTCTACGGGGCTTCCAAGTACATCTAGACACTGACCCTCAGCAACTCCAAGGCATCTATCTTCCTTGTACTATTTTTTTCACCTGCATAGTTAACTGTCTCCATCGGCCTTTCACTTCTTCTCTTTCCCATTGCTCATACAGCTGCCAGAGTGATCCTTTGCTAAGAAAGAAAACTAGTGATTTCCAACCTCACTTCAGTATAGAAACTTCGTCCCAGTAAATATAGAAGTAAAACCTGAAACTAGGGGTTGAGAGATGGCTCAGTAGGTCAGTGACTTGCTGCTCTCCCAGAAGACCTGGGTTTGGTCCTCAGGACCCACAGGTGGGTAGCAGGTTGCAGAGGTGAAGGATACGCGAGGCCTTGTGGTCTACCGAGCCCGTGCTGGCCTTTAACTCACAATGGAGCCAGGAACGTCCTGAGTCCCTTCTCTGCGTGACACACACTAGGATGGTAAGTATGTCCTGCCCTGTCTCCTATTTCAAATGTGGCACCCTAGATAGCACTCAAGGCCCTGTGCACATTAGCCAAGCACTCTAGATCTGAAGTTAGAGAACTCATATCTTTTGTCCCCCGAAGGTCTGTTATTGTACTTCAGCATGATCTGGACTTTGCTGTCGAGTGGAGATCAAACCCAGGGCTTCAAGCACGCCACACAAGCTCCTCATCACTGAGGTACTCTCCCCCCAACTGTGGCCTGTGTTTTCTTTCCTACTCCACTCTATTTCACCTCACTGGAGGCCTCAGCATATTTCATAATAACAAGCAAGTTACCACCATCAGGCCATTTGCATTGGCTCCTACCACCCCTTTCAGGTGTCTTGTGAAATACATTCCAGTTGAGCACTACTGACTGCCACATCAGGACTAACTACAAACTTCATCCCTACATTCCTACCCCCTTTCTGTTACTTTTTTTTTTTTTTAAGATTTATTTATTTATTAAGTACACTGTAGCTGTCCTCAGACATACCAGAAGAGGGCATCAGGTCCCATTGCAGATGGTTGTGAGCCACCATGTGGTTGCTGAGATTTGAATTCAGGACCTCTGGAAGAGCAGCCAGTGCTCTTAACCGCTGAGTCATCTCTCCAGCCCTTTCTGTTACTTTTTAAACTGCATCTAACACCCTGTTACATGTTTCACTGTTTACTACTAATTGATTATCCTTATCCTCTGATTAAAATGTAAACACCATAAGTCACAGTTTTCTATCGATGTTTCTCATTGCTATGTTCTCAGTAGTACAGAGCAGTATTTCATATAAAGCAGGCACTTAGTAACTTACTTGTTAAAAATTAGTACAGCTAATGTCAACATACATGTATTACATTAAAATGACTACTATAAAAAAAACAAATTTCTTTTAAATAATCTCAAATCTTATAAAAGTAAGTTCATTTGTAATCCAAAAAGTAACCAAGTTTTCTCTCAGTTGCCTAATCTAAGTAAACTGACTCACAAATTTCATACAGCAATGTAGTTTAGAAATAAACTAAAACCCCTAGGACAGAACAGAATCAATTAAAATCATCTTGCATCTGAAATGCTTAATATGTGGTGTGTGTGTGTGTGTGTGTGTGTGTGTGTGTGTGTGTGTGTGTTTGTGTGTGTGTACATGCACGCATGTGCTTAGAATCTGAAATACACATATCCCTACAAACTTTCAAGTTTTATTACAAAAACGTGGGCCAAAGGTCCAGGCTCAAGCCTGAATTCATAGCACTTGGAAGCTATCAAGAGTCCCAAACAGGAGCTGATGAGATAGATGGCTCAGTGAGGAAGGATGCTTGCCCCCAAACCTGATGACCTGAGTTCCGTTCACATGACCTACAGGGAAGAAAGAGATCCAACTCCCACAAGTTGCACTCTGACTTTCCACATGTACATCATAGCATGCGTGTACCCTACACACACAATAAATACTTAAGAAATGTTAAGAGTTTCCAGCAATGCTGAACTAAATAGCAAGACCTTGCCTCAAAAAAAAAAAAAAAAAACAAACCAACAACAACAACAAAAATAGTCATGTAAAAACTTAGTCTTTGAATAGAGGTATAGTTACTTAGAAAGTGACTTTGTGCACAAGTTTGTATACAGATACACATATGTGCACACAGATGTCAAGGCCAGATGTTAACACCTGATGTCTTTTTCACTTACTCTCTTTTTTACCTTTTCGGATAGACTGTCTCACTGAACATGGAACTCATCAACTCAGATGTATTAGCATGCCAGTGAGTTCCAGGAAGCCTCCTGTCTCCACCTTCCCAGCCCTGGGATTAAAGGCATATGCTGCTGCACGGGGGTTTATATGTGTGTGGGAGGGATCTGAACGCAGGTCCTCATGGTTGTGCAGCAGACACCTCACCCACAAGCCAACTCCTCAACCTGCACTCACCCTTTTAAACTGTCTTTTCCCCTTAGTTTACAAAACAACTCATACTGAGATATTCAGGTTGTCTCTCCTACTTTTATCCTTGGAGTTGGCCCCAGAACCCTTTCAAATCTGGTTCTCTAAACACAGAGCAACAAACAGATACTGAAGGTTCCGGAAGATACAGCAACCTTTCAGTACATGAGTTATTCCAAGTCGTTTGCAGATGTTATATTTCTCCTTTAGATATTGATCCTGGACCCAGACTCCACAAACAAGACTTCTATACTAACTATATCCTTCTATTAGCTGGAATTACTTCTTAGCAGTCACCCACAACCCAGGTATGAGGTTGAGTTTCCTTAACACAGCAAATGAGGCCCATGAAAATCTAATTTATCTAAACCTAATATTGACACCAAAATGAGCCGCAATCTCAACTCAAAATAATTCTCACCTTAACCAGATCTTTGCTGTCTGTGATGGTTTGAATGTGAACATTCCCCACAGGCTCCTATATTTGAATGCTTGATCCTTACTTGGTAGAACTATTTGGGAAGGATTAGGAGGTGTGGCCTTCTTGGGGAAGGTGAGTCACTAGGCAGTGGGGTGGGAGGCAGGCTTTGGGTTTCGTCCATGTTATTCCCGGCTGGCTGGCTGGCTGGCTGGCTGGCTGGCTTGTTTTCTTTCTTTCTTTCCTTGCCTTGTGCTTATGGATAAGGATGTAAGCTCCAGGGTTACATCTTACTGCTGCTGTCCTGCTCCGTGATGTGACAGCCACAGACTCACCTTATGGAGATGTAAGTCCCCAACTAAATGATTTATTTTATATAAACTGCTTCAGTTGTCAAGTCTCTTCACAGCAATAGAAAGGTAACTAAGACACTGCTCCGTTCTTTGCCACGATAAACTGATGAATAGCCAGAACTGGGTCATAAAACTTTTCTCTTAAGAATTTAAAACTTAGGGGTTGGGGATTTAGCTCAGTGGTAGAGCACTTGCCTAGCAAGCGCAAGGCCCTGGGTTCGGTCCCCAGCTCCGAAAAAAATAAAATTAAAAAAAAAAAAAAAAAAGAATTTAAAACTTGCAGGAAAGATCAGAGAGTAAGTTGCGATTTTCAACCAGGTGTAGTTTTATCACCTGGGGAACTTTTAGAAATTCCTAGAAATATTAAACACCTCACACTGTACATAGTAGTCCTCTACAGCAAAGAACTGTCTAGTCTGGGATCTGAAACTGACAGGCCTTGCTTGAGGGCCCAGGGAAATTCAAGAAGTGCCTGTCTTCCGCCTGTCTCAGGGTATGTGGTCAGATCTTCCTCTGAATCTGTGATCCACCCAACAGCTTCAACTACATTTCCTTTTTACTTAAATTGACACATTTCTGTTGCCTGCAGACAAAATAACCATAGCTAGCAAAGTTATCGAGCTCAATCATTTGATACACATCCACATACTTGAAACCAGTTTCTCAACCTTTCAGCTGCTGACACATGGACCAGATGAATTTTCATTTTAGAGGACTGTGCTAGCTATGCATGAGTGTCTGGCAGCATCCCTGACCTCTACCCACCAGGTGACACCTTCCAAGTAAGTCACAATAATCAAAATCATTGCCAAATGTCCCCGGAGGAACAAAGTCCCATTGGTTGAGAACCAATGCTTCAAACAGGACAGACTCCACCCTATGAGGTACAGTCTACCAAGTGAACTCCTAATCTGCAGAAAAACCTGTGTGTATAATATAGTATGCCCTGAGGCTAAGCAACAGGAGGCAAGCATTTGTACTTGGATCTTTCTTACCACTTTTCAGGTCCCAGTTTAAATAAATATGTACCTTTTGTCCCTGCCTGTCTTCTGCTTGTCTCTCACAGGGTGTGTGGTCAGATCTTCCTCTGAATCTGTGACCCACCCAACAGCTTCAACTACATTTCCCTGCACAGATACCTACACACATGTGTACAGAGAGACACAGAGCAACAGCCAAAAAGGTGTTAACGGTGAAATGACAGTTCCGCTTGCTCCTCCTTTCTTATATGTGAATGTTTTAAAGAACTTCCTATTCCCTTATGGGGGGAAAAGGAAGATTCCACCTTCAACACATACCCTGTCCTGATCTAAAAATCTGGGTAAATTTTTCTTTCAAAGGCTTTTCCTGTTTTATATCTCTTAAAATATAACACTTCTAACCTCTTCCTCTTTCTGTTCACACACCCCATAGTTGGTTCAGACCAGTCAAGTCTACATACTTTTCATTAATGCAAGAGGCACTTAGGAAACAAACATTAGGCAAGAAACAGAAATGTGACTTATAATACTCATACCATTCAGTATTTACTGAAAGCATAAAGTATGTGTCGATCTCTTATAAAACAATTCCTCTTCCACACTTGTCCAATATGCCAACTTCGAAAGTGCTGCCCAGACTCCAGTGCTGCCAGCTTCAATCTTAACGTTTCACTCGAGTGACCATTCTATTTTTCTAGACAGACTTCTTCCTGGAAGAGTCCCTGCAGGAGAGCCTGGAAGGACTTGGACATTTTCCTAATGTTTCCTTTTTATGATGGTACAGATTCAACCCCTGCCCCAGGGTATTCCAGCATTCCAGGCTGGCCTCAGACTGTGCTGCCAAGGATGACCTTGACCTGACAGCCTCCACCTCCCAAGTGCTGAGACTATAGCAATCTGTCGTCACACCCAGTCTACAGGTGTTAGGCATCGAACCCAGGGCATCCTATAATCTAGGCCAGCACTCTACCCAGCCTGGTAAACTGAGTTTCGCCTCCAGAACACACATGGTGGAGGGTGAGAAGCAGTTGTCCTCAGACCTCCATACATACGCTGTCAGGCACATATGTGCACCCTTGGATTCCCACAGTAAGTAAATGTAAAAATATAATAATCTTTAAAAAAAAACTACAAATGGTTTCTCCATTTTAAAAAGAAAGAAGGTGCTAATGTTTTAGAAACTTTCTGATTTAAAAAAGGGCTCCTTACTATTTACCACACAGGTGTAAGAAATCAGGAAGATTATAATGTAATCCTAAGGACTTAACTCTTAAGTATGTGGATGTTATCTATGTGATACAGTAAGCCATTACACTCTGGCTCCTAAGAGTTCTTCCCAAATGGACTTATACAAGAGAATTAAAGGATAATGCCCTAAGGCACTTATCGACTGAATTAAATTTTCTTTTAGGCATACAGAGTGGTACAGTACCATTATCCTTGGAAGGGAAATAGACAATAAAGTCATTTGTCTATGGATCTGAATTTTCCTATGGATCTAGAAATAGGCAAGGGTGAAGTGTATCTCATGAGTCAGACATACCCTAAGTAATAGACAATATTCAAAATAAGATGACTCAGTATTGCACTACCTATATAATTAAAAAATACTTCCAACAAAGCACAGACCTGTAATCTCAGTACTCAGGAAGTTGAGGCAGGAGAGTAGCCTGGGATCTGTCATGAGTTACAGGGCAGCCTGAGCTACATAACCTGTTTCAAACACACACACACACACACACTCTCTCTCTCTCTCTATCTCTCTCTCTCTCTCTCTCTCTCTAATTAGTGATGTTAAGAACCAAACACATGGTCACAAACTTTGCTATAGTTCACTACTTTATGTATTAAATTGTTTTCAATATGTCAGGAAACTATCTGCTGAATCATAGTATTGTTTTTGTTCAACATGTTCTCAACTGTAAATATATGTACATATATATATATACATATACACATATCCAGAGAATGAAGATTTATGTTTACTACAGAAGTCTATCATTAAGCCAGAGTACCTTCCTTTAATCAGTTTAAAAGCATTCATTAACTTAGAAATAACAGAGGAGAGAAAGAGATCCTAACCAGGAGTTTTTAATTCCCTGTCACCAACTTGGAACAGGATCCTACATTTAGCCAGTGTCTTGAGACAAATATGGAGAAGCCAAGAGCAGTAACGAACTGCCAGTTTACTGAGTCATGTTTCTGACTAAAACTGTGTTATGAAATGGAAAGAATGACACGTCTGGGGTTTAAACACCAGAGACGCTAACTCCCTGAACTCAAGGGTCGCAGAAACAAAATCGGAAAACTCTCCAGCAAGAACGATGCGGGACTTGAAAACGACTTCCATAAAGAACTTGCCGAAGCTGTGAACTCCTGCCTATTTCCCTAAAACAAATCCGAACTGTGCAAACAAGCACACTCTCCTCCCGTGCAGCAGGAACGCCAGGTAAGGGGCACCGAGAACAATCACAAGGTTAACGTTTCACCGGCACACTCAAGCACAACCCAGTCCTCCTCGGTTAACGGAACCGCTCTGCTCCGAGCCCCGGGAGCTTCCGAGCGCGACCCGGTCCCAGCCCACCCCATCCACCCAGCACCTGGGTGACGCCGGGGACGTCATCCGCCTCGGCGCAGGAGCGGCCCCCGGCGGAGACCCCGGCCCGCCGAGCCCCGCCGCCCTCCGCGTGACTCCTGAGGCCGGTCGGGGGCGCCAGCAGCACCGGCTGAGCCCGGACCTGCGACCTGTACCCCAGAGCCGGCGGCCAGCGGAGAGGACCGGCCCCGCGCGCTCGCTGACCTGGAGAGGTGCTTCAGGATCTGTTTCTTGATGATCCCAGCCATGGTGCCTGCCCGGCTCGAGCGCCGCTCTCTCGCCGCTCCTCACAGCCTCCTCTCTTCGCGGCGGTCTCCTCTCGGTCCCGCCTCACCAGGCCGGAGGAGAGGCGCCGGAGAGCTCACTCTCGGGAGAGACTCAAGGCCCTGGCCGAGGCCACAGCCGCCGCAGCCGCCGCCGAAAGCCCGGAGCATGACGCTCAGGCCGCCGCGGCCGCCGCCAGCGCCATCTTGGCTGCAGCATCACCTAAGAGACCGGGGGCGGGGAGAGGAGTCGGGGGCGGAGCGAGCTCGAGGTGGGCGGGACCTGTGGGAGTTCCGGGAATCTTCAGCCTTGCCCACTTCTGACTCGGTCTGGGTCCTCTGATGCCCAGTTTCAGCAGGGCCCGTTGACTCCAGTTCCCAGAAGCTACTTGGGATTTCATCCTTTCCTCATCTCCCCTTAATCTTGTCTGTGCCTCTGTCACTGACTTTCTCATCCTAGTGTCTTGCTTCTTCATTTCCTCCGAACTCAACTTTCTGCTTTACAAAGAGCTATTCGTTTGTGTTACTACTCTTTTGGCTGTCTCAGCTTTTTATCTCAGTTTCTTTTCTTTTGGCAAGATCCTTCCCTTAGCCTAACGGCAGTCTTTTAATGTTTCCATTCGTTATTCTAACCCTAAAGGAAGTAAAGTTGACAGCATGTCATATTGAACTGAATAGATCTAAAGATGTAGAAATTAGAAAGTCTAGGGCCGGTGAGATGGCTCAGCCACAAAAAGTACTTGTCGAGCAAGCTTGATGACCTGAACTTGATTCCCAACCACCACGAAGAAAAGAAGTGATCTCAAAAGTTATCCTCTGACCTACACTTGTGCGCGCCCAAACACACACACACACACAAACACACTAGAAATTTTCAAGTGAAGTGCCCAGTTTGAAGTTCTGGTTCTAATATTTTTCTAGCTGTGTTAACCTGGAAAGATTGTTTTCAATTTTTGCTTTACTTTGTGTACGTGTGTGAATATGAATGTGACTTTGGTCACACAAGTGGAGGTCAGGAAACAGCCCTGGGTGTAGAGCCTCGCCTTTTGTCTCTTCCATAACAGCTGTTTGCATACTCCAGGTTAACTGGCTCCTAGGAATCCTCTTGTTGGTCTCTTCTTGCCTCTCCCAGATTGCCTAAAGAGTGCTGGGATTACAGACATCTGGCTTTATGTGAATCCCAGAGACGCAAATTCAAGTCCTCATGTTTGCCTGACAAGTGTATTGTCTGCTAAGCCAGCTCCCCTAGCCAGTTAATCTGATTTTTAATCATCTTTAAAATATAGTGTCTGCCCTTAGAGATGGTTTGGCAGGGGCCCTTGTAGGTACTGTTAGTGTGTTTGGGCTATATTGGCTGGCCACCTGTTGTAGAAGCAGGTTTTGGAAAAGATATAAATCACTAAAATGTTTCTTTCATAAACAGTTGGGAGATAGGCAGTTCAGCCATTTGATGTGGGAAGAACCAGCATTAAAGTTAACAATGCATGAAGCTTGCCAGGCTAGCAAACAAGAATTTGCTAACACAAATACTGTGTAGGGATGAAAGCAATCGGACCTGTTTGAAAGTAATCAAGCTGGGCGTAGTGACACATGAGTCTGTAATCTCAGTATTTTGGGAACAGAGGCAGGAGGATTGCTATAAGTTTGAGGTCATCGTGATCTTCATAGCAACACTTTCTCTTTTTAAAAAAAAAAAGGAGTCAAGTTTTTTAAAAAAATAACTACTAAGCAAAAATTTAATTACTTCGACATAAGATCCATAACTACTCATAAAAATGCCTGTCTGGGGACTGACCCCTACTTGGAAGCTGGCATGACAGTCATGTGCTGTACTTCAGAGTCTTACTAGACCGGAGAAGGCCACCCTGTCCTGTCCCTGGCCAGGTGACTCATTCACAGTCTCCACCCAGAACCCAGCTTCCCTCAGCCCCTGTGCCTCAGGAAGATAACAATCCTTATCCCCAGGCCCAACCCCTTTCTTCAGATGACCTAGAGTTTCTTATCTTAAAAATAACTGTAGGTGGAAATCAGCTGTATTTGCAGAGGAATAAACGTTAAAAGTAACGTTTGACTGACCAAACAAAAGCTTTGGGAAGCGGGTGCGAAAAGAAGGGTTAGCCGAACGAACCTCATGCTCTGTCCTGACTAGGAACTGTTAGGACAAACAAATACAGAGCAACAGAACACAAGGAAGTCCTTGAGGTCCAGTCAGTCTCTGAGCACAGTCCAGACTGGATTGTCCAGTGTACTTCAAACTGCCAACGCCCACGGGCACCTTTTCTCTGGCCTGGACTTCCTACAGTGCCATAATAACTCTGATTATAGCAACTCCCCACCTTCATCATTTTAGTTTAGGGCCTGGAGAGATGGCTCGGTGGTTAAGAGCACACTGGCTGCTCTTCTAGAGGAAGTGGGTTCAAATCCCAGCATCCACATGGTGACTCACACCTGTTTGTAACTGCAAGATCTGACACCCTCACACAGACAAACATGCAGGCAAAACACCAATACACGTAAAAGTAAATTCTTAATAATTTTGGTTTGTATGTGCTCGAAAGTGGATGCGAAAGTCAGGAAAGAGATCAATGCACCTGATCTTTAGTATCTTTAACATTTTTTGGAGCCCTTTGATTTTAAAACATACATTCAGAAGGACACATATACCATTTATTTTCTGGTTAATTGAGATATGCTAATTTATATGGACATATAACCTACATGTCAAATCTAACTTGGCTATGGTGTGGAACCTTAATTTTACAATTTGAAAAGAGCCAAGCAGTGGCTATGCATGTCTTTAACCCCAGTACTGTAGAGGCAGAGGAAGCCCACGCTCTGAGTTTGAGGCCAGCCTGGTCTCCAGATCGAGTTCTAGGGTATCCAAGGAGAGAGAGAGAGAGAGAGAGAGAGAGAGAGAGAGAGAGAGAGAGAGAGAGAGAGGAAGGGAAGAAAGAAAATAACTTCATTCTTTTTTTTTTTTCTTTTTTTTTTCGGAGCTGGGGACCAAACCAGGGCCTTGTGCTTGCTAGGCAAGCGCTCTACCACTGAGCTAAATCCCCAACCCCATAACTTCATTCTTTAATCAGCATTTTAAAAAGTAAGCAGGGTGATGGTGGTGCACCACTTAGATCTCAGCACCTGGAAGACAGAGGCAGGCAGATCCCTGAGTTCAAAGCCAGTCTGGTCTACAGAGGGAGTTCCAGGACATTCAGGGCTACAGAAAGAAACTCTGTCTAAAAAAAAAAAAAATGAAACAAAGAAACCAAAGAAAAACAAACAAGAAAGGAAGGAAGGAAGGAAGGAAGGAAGGAAGGAAGGAAGGAAGGAAGGAAGGAGAAAGGGAATGCATTATAAGTAGATATAGGTAATTCCTGCACCTTGGGCTAATCCAGATATGGGTATATATCAGAAAGGATCGTTTTCAAAATAGGCTAGGAAAAAAAACGAAAATAAACTAGGAAGCTATAAAAATGCACCTGCGATATCGAAACAATGGAAGAATACAGTGTAATTCCACTAGCTTATCTACTTGTCTAGGCTGTTGTATCTAAATACATGCATATGTAAATGTCACTTGAAATTTTCTGCATTAAAAAAAAAAGGAAATTGTTGAAATAGGAAAAACTGTTACATTCTATTCCTCTTTGTCACCCAGCCAAAGTGACCACAGGGTTATGTCTACAAAAGGAAAAGAAGTTGCACTACCTCCTGGGGTACATCAGGAAGGTCCAGGGGTTTGGAGGATAGTTCATCTATAAAGGAACAACCTAATATGTTTTGATGAGCACGTATGTAATTAAGACAGCCCCACATGCCTGGAGTCATAGCTCATCAAGCGGAAGTAGAGGGACCATCTGAGGCCTGGAGTTTGAGGTCAGTGAGAGAGGGGGAGTAGTGAAGAATAAGAGGAAGGGGCAGAGATGAAAAGAACGAGAACCTGAGTGGTGGGGGTGGGGGGGGAAGGAAGGGAGAGAGAACAAAAGGCCTTGAGAATGGAAAAAAAATAACATGTGGGTTGACTATTCATGGTAACATTTAATTATATACTATAAAAACAAGGCCTTTAAAAATATCTGTAGCTTTCTGGTAGTGACAACACACCTTTTCAAAGGACCGCCTCCATCCCTCTCCAGAAAGGAGAGGGGGGAATGGGAAGCAGGTCCTGCTGCAGAGGCCAGCTCCTAGCTCAGGTTGCTATAAAGTCACCACAGCCCCTTAGCCCGGATTAAGAAGGAGCTCTTTTCTGTTTTGGCTGCTCTAGTCTCCTCTAGGAAGAGGAGCAAGACTGACTGAAGGATGTTCCTTCCGGAGGAAGCAGGATAAAAAGCACCCTAAGATAAATGGGAAACCACCCCAATAATCACGTTTTGGATATTAAAAAAAAAAAAAAAATCCAGGTTTTCCTAAACAAAGAAGTAAGAAACAAAAATCATTCCTGCCCCCTAAAGTAAACAACCTAACGGGATGACCAAGACCCTGTGCTCTCTCTTGACTCAAGGTCAAATGTTGCCTTGGGAACTTTTTATAGTGTAAACTTGGGCAAGATTTTTTTTTTTTTTTTTTTGGAAAGGCTTTCATGTAGATAATCGTATCTAACCTCCGTAATTTGTGAGGGCTAAATGAGATTCTGCAGATCTTTAACAAAGTGCCAAGTGTGTAGAAAATTTTCTAGATGGTGGTGTTACCATTTGTTACTGGAGTTTTAGAAGGAAGCAAAGCGTTGTGAGAATACAGTGAACAGAAAGATTCATTCAGAGGAGGATTTACAGTCTCTGTACCAATGGTCTTCCCAGCACTTTTCACCCCGCCCCCTACTCTCCAGCCCAAGGTCTGGGCTTCCCTTCCCTTCCTCCAGCCTGATCACTATTTAACAGCCATTTAGCCACGGTGGTCTCTTGGTCCTTTTGGCTGCCTCCTCTCTCGATCTGCTTGACTCTCCGGTCTCTTTCTCCCCGCCCACCTCTCCTCTCAAGGCCCGGTTAAGTCTACTGGCTCGACTCCCGGTTCACTCTGGACCCTTCCAGTTGCCTGTGGCTGTTTCTTCCTCCGTAGGAGCAATCATGTATTTTCACATTACCATTCAGAGGTATTATTTCAAAAACGAACGAGTCACTTTTGATTAAAAAAACAACTGACTTTAAAATCGAAGACTTGGGTTAGAAAGCCAGCTTGGCAGAATTTTATACGACAGGAAAGAGAGGAGCTGAGCCTTTATGAGCCCAGCGGTGGCATAAGCCCTCACAATGAGGTAAGGACCACGCGAGCTAATAAAGTATTCAGAAAAGTGCTGGGCACAACAGAATGGAAGCTATTGGTAACTCAGTAGGCAGAGAAAAAGTTCACAGCTCTAAACGGCTGGTGATTTTAAAAAGTTCCTTTTCAAAATAGCAACTGTTAAAGAGGCCACGTCAGTAATTATAGTTACAGTGTCACGATGGGAAATTAGTGATAATAGTTTCACACTTGCTCTTCCTTGACAGAGGGAATGCACAGTAGCTCAAAGTAGTATAAACGTGGTCGTGCTTTCAAATTATCTTACCTGCTTAGTAATTGACATTTAGTTTGCAAACCGTAAGTTTTAAATTCAGCGGCAGAGTACTTGCCTAGAACGCCATAAGGCTTTGGGTTTGATCCATAGGACCAGAAAAAGCCTGGGGGTGGGGGGAGATAATATAAATTTTAAAAGATTGAATCAGGATTGACATAACATTCATAATGACCACCGTCCTAATTTGCCTCCGTTATTATGATAAAATATTAACCACAACAACTAGAGGGAGGGAAGGGCTTGTTTGGCGAGAGATTACAGTCCATCACTGAGGGAAGCCCAGGCAGGAACCCCACACAGGAATCTGGAAGCAAGATCTAAAGCAGAGACCACTACAGAAGAGGAACACTCCTACCAGCTTGCTTCTCCCACTTCCCCACAACTTTTCTTACACAATCCAGGCCCACCAGCCCAGGGGCGTCACAACTCACAGTGGCTAGGCTGCCCCATGAAACCAGCAATTGTAAATGCCCCATAGATGTGTGAGCATGGTCTCACCAACCAATCAGGTGGAAGAATTCCTCAGCTGAGATGCCCTCTTTCCCCAAGGGACTCTACTTTTGGGCAAAGTGGACAAAAACTTATCCAGCACATAGATCAAAGATTTGCTAAGTAATATTAATACGACAACTTGTATATTCCTTATAGACTTACATGACACACTTAAACGCTCTTAAAGTTACGTATCACTTAAATACACTTGTGTTCGAAAAGTTGGATGTACACACTTGAAGTTGTGAGAGAGCATGGGAAGCGAGTGTGCAAGGTGTGAGGGTGAAGAGAGTCGGGGCTTTTATTGAACAATTGGTGCTGAAGCTGGCTCGCCCTGCCCCTCAAGATCAATTGCCTCCTTTTCCCCAAATACGGTTTGCATTTGGTAGCTGCCGTGTGGTTTGGAATCTGCTATAATAATGGTATTCTATTCACACAATAAAAATTATTAAACTCTACAAACCAAGGCCTATGTTCCTCTTCACAAAGCATTTACTAACATGGCTTCCGTGGCATGAGCTAGAGGGTAAATTTAAATTGGGGGATTGGCTCAGCAGATAAAGGCACTTTACAGACACAGGTGCACGGACATTGCATACACAGAATGAAAATTATTCTGAGGCAGGCTTGCTCTACATAGCCCTGATGGTCTTAGAAGTCAATGTAGACCAGGCTGGCCTCAAACTCACAGAGATCCACCTGCCTCCGTCACCCAAGGGCTGGGATCAAAGGTGTGTGCTACCGCACTCAGCTAATAATTTTTTTTTAAGATTATGATAACATAAGAAAATATGAGGATATAATTTCACAGATATTAACAAGCCATGGCTATTTCTATGATAAGTGATCTGAGGAGATTTATCAGTTCTCTCATTGCTGCGATAAATGTTGGGAACGAGCAAAAGAAACTCATTCTAAGTGCTGTCATTTCTTTTTGTGACTCCATTTAATCGTAGGGAGAAACTAAATGCAAGGTGCCAGTCCCTAGGGATTGAGGACTTCCCTGTAGCTGAACAGCTTCTGTCGTAAACAATTGTCAGAGTCCACACATTTCAAAGACGACCTCTCAATCTTACTGGTAGGGTCAAACAAGCTCGTGTTCCTAGGCCCTAGGAATGAACACCTACTCCACTTCTCCAAAAGGTTTAATTGTCTATTAACTGGTAAAGAATATAGAAATGGGGGCTGAGAGATGGCTCAGCAGTTAAGAGCACTAACTGCTCTTCCAGAGGTCCTGAGTTCAAATCCCAGCAACCACATGGTGGCTCACAACCATCTGTAGTGGGATCTGATGCCCTCTTCTGACATGCAGATGTACTTGTAGATAGAGCATTCATATACATAAAAAAAATAAAGTAGATCTTTAAAAAATGTTCTACAATCTCCCTCTGGAGACTCGGTTTAGATGTCGAACTAACCACCTCCCTGTGCGCTCAGAAAATAAAGCTTTCATTTTTAAGCTTCCGTCTCTGAGATGAATTTTCTCAGCTTCCGCCCCAAACCCCCCAAAATAAAATGAATAAAAAACAATAAAATAAAATAAAACTGACAAAAGCAACTTAAGAGAGGGTTTATCTCAGCTCACAGTTTGAAATTACAGTTCATCAAGCCAGGCGGTGGTAGCCTAGGCCATTGAAGGCAGCACTCAGGACGCAGAGGCAAATCTCTAAGTTCTAAGCTAGCCTGGTCTACAGAGTGAGTTCCTGGCCAGCCAGAGCTATAAAGAGAAACCCTGTCTGGAAAAAAACAGTACCATTTATCATATCGAGTAAGTCTCTGCACTTTAGGCAGAGGGTCACATAGTGTCTCTAGGCAGGAAGCAGAGAGCAATGAATGTTTGTGGTCAGCTTGCTTTCTCTTTTTATTTTTATTCAGTCTGGCCGTTAGCGTGGGTCCTCAGATCTCTGTCAGTCTACATACATGTCAATGTACATACATGCCAAGAGATTTGTCTCAAAGGGGAGTCTAGATTCTATTACATTAGCAATCAGTATAAACCATCTTTCGTGAACATGGCAGTCACCTTTAAGTCTTAGCCTTCTGCTCCTCGTCCCCACAGGTTCATGACCCTTTCACAACGCACAGTGCAAACACTCCATTATTCTCTTAACAATCCTCATTGAAGGGGTTGGGGATTTGGCTCAGTGGTAGAGCGCTTGCCTAGGAAGTGCAAGGTCCTGGGTTCGATCCCCAGCCCCGAAAAAAAAGAAAAGAAAAAAAAATAAATAAAACAATCCTCATTGAAGGGGCTCTATCAGGCCGGAGAAGGGCAAACATGGCAGACAGGTTTTGCTCGTATACCCCCTTCTCCTCTCCCTTGCCAAATCCCATTACATTCCTAGGGCTATCCCCCAAGGTCTATTCCATTATTTGGCCGCTGACTCATTCCTGAGACAAAAACACCAAATGCCAACAATCAAAATTCATTATTTGGCTAATATGTCCAATCAGGATTTACCAACACACAGACCCCCCCGCCCAATTTTTTCCTTAAAAACCCACTCCTCCAGAAACACCTTCTCTTCTCTTGCTTTTCTTGCTTGCCGCTGCTGCCTTTCATTCCTCCTGCAAAGCAGTTCGAAAGCCCTAGAAATACACGGTTAGGATTATCACAGGGACAGTCCCACTTCTTGTTACCAATATTCCATATTACTTACCTTTATCATTGCGGTACGCAATACCTGACCACATTCTCTGAAGGGGAAAGGTGCTCGTATTTGGCTCACAGTCGGAGGGCATAGTCATGACAGGGAAGTCACAGTGGCAGGTGACAGAGGCAAGTGGCCATGTAGTCTCCAGAGTCGGGAGTCAGAAATCGAGGAATCATTTCAGTCTGGAAGCTAGTATGGGTCTTCACAACACAATTAGCCAAACTAGAATAATCCCCCTCATACATGCACGGAAATTTCTCCCCTGCCTGATTCTATGTGTTATCAAGTTGGCAGTCAATATAAGCCATCACAGGAGGCTAGCCAGATTTCCGATTTATAAAAATATTTACTAATAGCTATGCTTTCATTTCAGAAGAGAAAGGGGAAGGGAGGCAGGAAGGGCCCTGAGAAGGAAATGACATTGTCTCAGGCGAGAGACGAAGAAGCAAGATCAATCATAGATTCCAGAGATTTAAGAGTTCGCAGTAAAAGTTTTAGCTTGGAGCACTGGGTGGAGCTTGGAGCACTGGGTGGAGCTTGAGCACTGGGTGGAGCTTGGAGCACTGGGTGGAGCTTGGAGTACTGGGTGGAGCTTGGAGCACTGGGTGGAGCTTGGAGCACTGGGTGGAGCTTGGAGTACTGGGTGGAGCTTGAGCACTGGGTGGAGCTTGGAGGAACAGCAATCTCGGAGATGAGGACAGAGGGTGGAACAAGTGATTATGGGAAGGTAATATGCAGTGTTACATTTTCTGTGTTTAAGGCTTTCTCAGGATTTGGGGGTGGAAACAATTAAGAGAGGGATTTCTGGTTTAGGATGTATCTTATTCAATAATAACTAGAGTCGGGGTTGGGGATTTAGCTCAGTGGTAGAGTGCTTGCCTAGGAAGCGCAAGGCCCTGGGTTCGGTCCCCAGCTCCGAAAAAAAAAGAACCAAAAAAAAAAAAAAATAATAACTAGAGTCAAGAACAAGAATAATCTTGTTCAGAAAGCAGGTAAAAGGTGAGGGAAGTCAAAACGTTTAAATAGGAAAGGGCTGGCGAAGAGAAGGAGAGACGGGATTGAAAGAGCATAGTTTAAGCATGAGAAGCAAATAGAAATGGTAGGTGCTGTGTGATACAAGATTTAAAAGAGCTGTGGTACTTGACTGCAGTAAGTCAAGTTTTTTGTTTTTTTTTTTTGTTTTGTTTTTTTTTTTTTTGGGCAAGTTTTTACGATGTTGGTTTTGAGTAGAACTCTACAAGTAGTACCATCTCTAGTCTTGATGTGTATTCCAGGTTAGGCTGGAGCAGGTCATTTTGCCTCAGTCTGAATTCTTACCACCCTACTGAGTTGGATAAAATAGAATGTTGATATTGGTCAGAATTAGCTTTAGACATTCAGGAAAGCTTTCCTTTTATTTATAGTGCTAGAGAGCAGAACCCAGACCCCTAGAATATATTAAGAAAACACTCCACCACTGAGATTCATCCCCACACCCTAATTAACTTTTTTTGTTTGGTTAGTTGGTTGGTTTGAAGATAGTATTTGTCTTTGTAACACTGGCTGTCCCAGAACTAGCACTGTCGACCAGGCTGGTCTTGAACTCAGAGATCCAGCTGCCCCACACTCTTCCCAACCAGTGCTGGGATTAAAGGTATGCACCAGTACTGCCTGACCCTAATTAACTTTTAAATATAAATCAGTATAGATATCAATAGACTACACTGCCTGATTTGGAGGAATTTGACAGTTAAGCAAGTTGGCAGAAGGTACATGAAGCTTTGGGTTTTTGTCCTCAGTACCACGCAATCCAGGGAAGGTGGCATAGGCCTGTAATTCCAGAATTTCTCAGGTGGAGATAGGAGGAGCCCAATTTCCAGAGCACCCTTCTATATAGTAAATTTGAAGCCAGCATGGGCAATGTTAAACCCTATCTCAACATAAATATTAAACAAACTAAAGAGATGATAACAGTATCTATTGACAGGTGCTTGGCTTCTAACCTAATATTAAAACATCGTATAACATGAGTCATATTACTTTATAAGTGAGATAACCTAAGACTGATTAAGTCGCTTAAACATTTTTTAATGTCATAGTCACAGTTTAAATTTAGAAGGGTAGACTGTGAGCTCTTTATCTTCTGGAGTTTTAAAGACTACTTAGTATGTGTAAAAAAAAAAGTCGGAATAGCTACTTTTTTTTTTTTTTTTTTTGTTCTTTTTTTCGGAGCTGGGGACCGAACCCAGGGCCTTGCGCTTCCTAGGTAAGCGCTCTACCGCTGAGCTAAATCCCCAGCCCGGAACAGCTTACTCTTATGCATGACTGTGCATTTATTTTTAACAGATTCATTATCCAAGATTATTTTATAGTATAGTCTAGATTTCAATCGAAAAAATTTGAGACAGGTCTCTGTATTATGTGTATCTCTGGCTGTCCTACATAAACCAGGCTGGTTTTGAACTCCCAGAGATTCATCTGCCTCTGTCTCCCGAGTGCTGGGGATTAAAGGCACGTGCCACGCCATGCTCCGCTCCAAAATTCTTTTTCTTAACATTATGAAACACAAGCCCTCCGTTGTACAGAAACATCCAGGTAGGATAATTCCAGGAATCAGAACAAACAGGGTATGTGTCCAACGTCAAGAAGTCCTTTGTAGATAGGATACATAAACAAGTACTGGAGAACATGTAGACAGGGGATTCGATGGGGAGTGCGAATAAGTTAAAACACAACGCAGATCACAAAACAGCACATCACATCCATAATTTATTGTGACCGAATCCTATAACCTGATGACGAGTGCCAAGAAATGAAGGTGAGACTGAAGAGATCTCGTATCCAGTTACTTGATGCATATGGTTTTGTACTCAATTCTTCAAGGCTAGGAGCAGCGTCTTAACAACTCTAATCGGATACACGCTCACAAAAAGCTTTCATTAGCCAATGAGCGCAGTAAAGAAAAATAAGAGAGAGAAAGTACTTAGCAGTTTCTACTATGGAATGTCGCTGCCACCGAAAAACGATGCGTTTGAAAATTGGATACAAGGACTGGAAAAGCTGCTCCGCTGCTTGACTTCCGGCGTACTCCGTTGTCTGGGTAACCGGAAGCTTTCGGTAGGCCACGCCCACATAAACCATAGAGTACCGGAAGAAACCTGTGCAGAGGAGATCCAAACAGTGGAAAAGCGGCCCCGCTGCGGTGTGGTGGGTCCAGAGATGACGACCTTAGTTCTGGATAACGGGGCTTACAACGCCAAAATCGGTTACAGCCATGACAGTGTCTCGTAAGTGGTCTTCGTCCCCGAGGGACAGGATGCGTGCGCATTGTGGTTTGACAGCTTTGCTTTCCGACTTGAATGATCCTCAAACGCCATCGCCTGGCTCCAGCCTCGGTCCAGGGATGCTCATTTTCAGGCTGGGTTGGTTGGTTGGTTTGATGCTTTGAATTGAAATTGGTTTTGATTTTTGTTTGAGGCCGCGGGGCTCCGGAAGTGGAATATATGTTTCGTTTGGTAACAGGAAATAGGCTTCTCGTGATTGACTGAAGGGACCAAAGTTTATGAAATTTCAGAAATAGTGGGCAACGTTTTTGGGCAACGTTCGCCTATTGGGGGAACACAATTATAGGTTTTCATCAGATCCTCAAAAGGTTCGATGGCTCTCCCCAACCTCCCAAATAGTAAAACCCACATTATTAGAATCCAGGTAGTTTGAAGGCATTGGACAACCAACTTGAATACCCTGGTTGGTAAAATCAGGAACGTTACAGTGGCATCTTAAGATGTGTTTTGTAAAATGTATGTTTGAATAAATAGTAGACTTTTCTCGGTACTAGAACTGAGACCTAGGACCTTGTATAGGTAAGTAGCACCTTCCCACAGAACTACACGTCCCCCTCCCCCACTCCAGCTGCCTTGTAGCACCACGTGTAATCCAGGATGATCTTAAACTTCAAATCCTCCGGCCTCCACTTCTTCCTGATTACCAGGGTTACAGCTGAGGGCCACTACTTCAGGATTCAGTGGGCATTTGACTGATTTTTTTTGAAATGCTAGGTGTTGAACTCTTGTACAGTGAGCAAGCACGCTATTACTTAGCCCAGCCAATCTCACAGCTTTAGTGGTGATGGAAGCCATTTATTAAAATAAGGCTTCCACATAAGATTTTTTTTTTTTTTTTCAGTAAGAACCAGGTACATGGGCCTGGAGAGATGGCTCAACCAGCCAGCCCTTTCTGCTCTTAAAGAGGACCGAGGTTCAATTCTCAGCACCTACATGGCGGCTAACAACTGTCTGTAGCTCCAGTCCTAAGAAAGCCTCACACCCACTTCTGGCCTCTCTTGGCACCTGGCGTGCACACACACACACACACACACACACACACACACACACACGGTGCACAGACATATATGCAGAAAAAATAGCTATGCACATAAATAAATATGTAAATAAATACACAGATGCATGTAATAAATACAGAACAGAGTGTTTTGTTTTTAATGTGCTGGTGAATGAATCAAGGGCTTGCGTAGCCCATGTTAGGAAAGTGTTGTACTACGGAACTAGAGCCTCCACCTCCTTGTAGTTCTTTACTGACAGTGTCTTACACTGTGGCACCAGCTGGCCATTGAGTAGCCTAAGCTGGCCTCAAACTCATGTCAATCCACCTGTCTCAGCCTCCTGCATGCTGGAATTCTAAGCATGACCCACCACCTGGCTACCTTTATCTCTTGTTTTTTTTTTTTCTTTTCTTTTTTTTCGGAGCTGGGGACCGAACCCAGGGCCTTGCGCTTGCTAGGCAAGCGCTCTACCATTGAGCTAAATCCCCAACCCCACTTTATCTCTTGTTAAAGATAGAAATCAAGGCCCACAGCCAGACTTCACATAGAGAGTGAGAGACCTTGAACATTCAGCCCTAAATGGGTTGTCTCCAGCAAATCCTTCCACTCAGAGCTTAGGGACCCCTATGGAAGAGGAGGCAGAAAGAATATAAGAACCAGAAGGACGGAAGGCACCAAGATAACAAGGCCCTTTAAATCCATGTGAGCAAAGGTCCTGAACTCACAGAGACTGAAGCAACATGCACAGGGCCTGCATGCTTATATTATGGCTTCCAGCTTGGTGCTTTTATGGGGTTCCTGAGTGCGAATGAGTAGGTCTCTTTTCCTTCTTGTCCAGCTTCAATGGGGGTAGTTTGTGGTTTATCTTATTATATTTTATTTTGTTATATTCTTTTCAAAAAAATGAGTGAGTGAATGAATGAATGAATGAATGAAACCTAGTCAGTAGAGTAAAGGTTAACAACTGAATTATCATTTATACCTGCTGGGAAAGGGAGAGTAAGTTTCCTCCAATCAAGTGACGCACCCACTCCAGGACAGGCCTCATGCTCAGGTGTAGTTGATCAACATACAGTGGACTCCACAGGCAGCGTTGGGGTGTGC